>NC_045168.1:5519221-5739221 GCF_900700415.2 Clupea harengus
AACAATATACTGTATCTCCACTTCAACATTTAACCAAACCAGAGCAACAACCGCAAGTCGAACGTCGCCTTCAAACTCGAACTGAGCTTCCCCACTCCAAACTCAGCTCCTCATGACCATTCTCACCTCACCCTATCACCCAAGCACAAGGACAAGCATCACACAATTCTCCCCCTTCTCTGTGCAAATCCCACACCACTTTCCCATCATTACCGTCAATTGTTTCCGAAACCTGACTACACCCTAACCTCAGTACCAGTCCTCTAAGGGCCTAAGCATACCTTATATTCAGGTTTGGATGCTGGTCTGTCCAACCTCCTGTGTGCATAGACCTGTGCCCTTCGTCTCTCTGCCACCGGGCCAACCCTCTGCTCGAAACCTGATCTCCAATTCAAAATACAAATAACCCTCAATGAACTGTATTTTTATTACATTATTCATTTAAAGCGGGGGTAATGCATGTAACCTGTGTCATTATTTCAGGCAGGGTAGAATTTGAATTACCTTAACCTTAACCTAATCCCCAATTCCACACTCAGTTACAAGCCTGACCCCCCCTGCCCCCCCATTACTCCCAAATTAAGCACCAAGCTACAACTCTGACACCAACCAGGGATTTATGCTATTTTTGGTGGATACATCTCAAAAATGGATGTCTTGAAAGAATGTTCATATTTAATTTTCAAAAACCTTAAAATTCCTATCAAGTTCCGCTCACACAAGTTCCGCCCACCACTTTACTTTATTGTCCATGAATAAATGAATAGCAAGACTCGAGTGAGAGTGTTTTTCCTAGATATCCTCAGTGTCTCACGTAGGTCAGACCACGCCATCACTGTGTAGCAAAATACAGGTTATCAAATTAAAGGTTAAAGGTTATTAATACAAATATAGGTAATTATTAGGGAAGCGAGCCGGGAGAAGAAGCCAATTTGGGCAAATAATGTCTGGAGTCCTAGAAATACACCCCTTTGTATCAAAACAGGAGTCTTGGCTTGGGACCTTGCGGCTCTGGATCTTAGTTTTATGTCTCTTCCAGATGATGGACCTCGATTCAAATACTGTGTTCCCATCACTGCACTGGGACATTGGGGTACTTTAGTTCTAATGGTGTGTAGCAAAATACTTGAAATATAAAAGCTGACAGAAGCCAAACAATCTTCATTCTCCAGACCAGGATGGATTTCTTTCACTGTGGCTCACCTCAATGTTAAGTTATGGAATGGGTATATACTGCATATATTGCATACTAAATACTGTACTCTTTGCAGTGATCTTGTATTTTGTACCTCCTCAGTGTTCAAAATAACACAGTTTTAAGTAAAACTAAGTAAAAGAAAGTAGACAAATATAGTAAAAGTACTTTCCTTTATACAATTGAAAAATATCAGTTTAAAGTGAAAAGTTTAGATAAACATGGGACTCCAGTGGTACCTGTCGAATATTTTGAAAATGATTGTATTATTATTATTATAGCATTTTATTGTATATTATTCTAGCATTTCAAGCATACCCACATTTCAAAGCTGCTCATGGATCCACTCTTGGGACACCAGCTGCTCATTGCGTTTCATCTCTCAGCACTACCTGATATCAGGCCAGTAGAGGATTTCACTGTTTGGCATTTTAACAACTTTTCAATTGAATGCCATTTTTTGTTGTTTGTTTGATACATCCACCATTGGGGTATTTGGTATGTTGCATCAAAACTCACTTTGATGCGTGTGTCCCCCCCCCCCGTCCTCCTCCCCCCCACCCCCCTCCCTTACCCTGACTTACCTCCAGGTAGACACCCCAGGGCATGACGAGGGTGGCCACCAGAAGGTCAGCCACAGCCAGGCTCACCACCAGGTAATTAGTGGTGGTCTGCAGGGAGCGCTCCCTCACCACAGCCAGGCACACCAGCACGTTCCCAAACACGATGGCCAGGATGAGCAGGGAGTAGAACATGGCATAGTAGTTCCGCTCGCTGTCGACCTCTAGCTGTTCCGCGCTGGAGTTCTCTGCAATGCTGCGATTGGAGTCGTTCCAAAACCACTCAGCGCCGTTGAACATCTCCATGGAAGACTTCTGGGGAATGACACGATGAGACTGAAGGGTGTGAGGAACAAACACACACACACACACACAGACACACACACCAGAACCTGAGCCAGAATTCAATCAACACTTACACAAAATGCACACTTTGAGCTTTATACATAATAATATATCTGAGAGACTTCTTCTATCACATCTGAAATTCTGTCTGCCCACTACCTTGGACCCCCATCAGTTTGCCTACTGCACCAACAGGTCAACAGAGGACGCTATCTCCACGGCACTCCACACTGCCCTGACCCATCGGGGCAGTCCCAACTCCACATCCGACACTGTGATCCCCCCCCAGCTGAGTATTTGGACATCCCTCTGGAATTGGACTTTGGACTTTCTGACCAACAGACCCCAGTCTTTTTCGTCTGTTAGACAACCTCTTCTCCTCCACTTTCACCCTGAACACCTCCGTGCCCCAAGGCTGGGTGCGGAGCCCTCCTCTCTACGCCCTCTTCACTCAAGACTGCGCTCCGTTACATGGTTCTAACACCATAACCAAGTTTGCAGACAACACCACTATGGTAGGCCTGATCGGAGGGGATGACGAGACGACCTACAGGGATGAGGTCCAGCACCTGGCCGCGTGGTGTGCTGACAACCTGGACCTTAACACCCAGAACCCCAAAGAGATCATTGTGGACTTCAGGCGAGCTAGGAGCCACGCACACACCCCCATCTACATCAACGGAGCTGTAGTGGAGCACGTGCCAAGCTTTAGATTCCTTAATGTCCATATCTCCGTTGACCTCACCTGGTCCCTGCACTCCTCCATCCTGACAAAAAAGACGCAACAGTGCCTTTACTTCCTGCAGAGCCTTAAGAAAGCTCACCTGTGTCCCAGGATTCTGGTGGACTTCTACCGCTGTACCATCGAGAGCATACTAACCAACTGTATCTCAGTGTGGTATGGCAATTGCTCAGCGTCAGACTGTAAAGCACTCCAGCGGGTGGTGAAAACTGCATCACCAGCACTCAGCTGGCCACCATTGGGAACATATACCATAAATGCTGCCTGGGCAGGATGAAAAGCATTATCAAGGATGCATCCCATCCTAACCATGGACTTTTTACTCTCCCCCCATCTGCCAGGTGTTACAGGAGCCTCCGCTCCCACACCAGCAGGCTCAGGAAGAGCTTCTTCCCTAAGGCTGTGACTCTGCTGAATTCCACACCAGGGCCCTAAGTATTATTGCACTCATTACTGCAGTCTCAGTACTTTATATCTGCACTGCTCATTCTTGCACAGGCTGAACCTCCCACATTGTTCAGATTACTATTATTTACATTGTACAAACAACCAACTGTACATTTTTGTCTGTACTGTAGACACAACCATTATATGTACACTCCCCTTTCCATCTCTGTCCACTTCGCCTCTATGTATAACATGACAATATTTAATATATTATACAGTTATAATAATCTGTTTGTTGCTCACCACTGTCAATAACACTGTACATACTGTAAGATATAGCATCACTTATGCTGTGAAACGTACTTATGCCTGCACAAATAATACTATTGTTTTACTCTTCTGGTTAGATGCTATCTGCATTACACTGGCTTTATACAGTTGAATCTATCTAACACTCTAAAGTTTTCCCTCTGACCCATGGACGTATCACATGTTTTTCATGCCAAATTTCCACTATTTGTGCTTCCCTGGTGTGTCCCTGTTGCAAATTAGGTTATATGTAAGAGGACACATCCTGGCTGAACAGAGGAATTTGAAAGGCAATCCTAGAGACACAAGAGAGACAAAAAAAACAGAAAACAACCTTTGAATAAAAAAAAAGACAACAAAACTCAAGGTGAATGGTTCTGCGAAACGACTGTCTGGAGTACAGTTCTCATTATAGCTTTTCAGTGTGATCTGTGTGTGTGTGTGTGTGTGTGTGTGTGTGTGTGTGTGTGTGTGTGTGTGTGTGTGTACAAAGGTAGCCTCCTCCCAATCTGTTAAGCCCACATCTGTATGGGCTGGGAGGCAGTGATGCGCTTGTCTGTCCTCTACACTGTCCTGAAAAGGTGTTTCTGTACCTGAAACACGCAGTGCCTGGCATTCAAATGACAAATATATGAGCGTTATCCGACCCATACAAATACAGGAACATCTATAAAAGACAATATTATGCTCAATAACATGCAAATGTCCCCCTATCATTTTCAATTGGAGAGGAGGATATGTAATTGGGCGATAGAGGTGCGTCGATTCCGCACTCAATTAGCCCTCCGAATCCACGCCGTCATGCTTCAAAGCCTGCGCAGACATGAAGAAGTCTGGCATTTGCATTTCTGTGTGATTTATTGCATGCGCGGTTAAAAGGGTCAAACGGTGAAGTTCTACCCCTCCTTAAAAAAATGAAAGTCTCCTGGCAAAATGTCACAGCTTAAAATGTCACCGTTTGACACAATAAATGAGTAGTTTAGTATGTGAAAATGCAATGTTCCAATGTGCTTATGGTATAAGCGTAACCACATTCATCCGGGCGCAAATGAAAGTCAAATTATTCATTTCAAGCAGCCAGGGTCTAAAACACAGTCGGGCAGCATTCTTCAGATTAGCGTGAAAGACAAATCACCTTGAAATAAAACCTGTTCATGCGAAATAACAACAAATTAAAACAACATATGCTTCCTCCAAACCCCACCAATAGCCCATAACATAATATTATATGTCAGATAAGTTTTACATTCCTCTTACCTGCCACTTCAAGTACCTGTTAGGCGTCTCCAGTGCTGAATTTACAGGCAACCACTTCAAAATACTGCCACTCCAGAAGGATAAAACTTAGATGGTTTGAGGATGTTCGTGCGAACAGCAGCCTACTCCAAGCGGGGATGACTCCCATTCTCCGGACGCACTGAGAGAGCATTCAAAGTCTGAGACTCATTAATGCACAAGACTGGAAATTGTGATATTCGACATTGAATAATTCCAGCTAAACCATATGTCTTACAGGTTTCCAGAGAGCTCGTGTGTGGCGCAGACGCTCGCGGTGGGTGTGAGACCGCATCCTCTTTCACATTCTCCAAGGGAACAGCTAAGGGAAGGCAGTTCGAAAACTAAGTAGCCTGGGACCTAGAGAAAAGACTGTCACGAAACGCTGCGAAGGGGGTTGCTGACAGACAATATTTAAAAAATGTATCGCAACTTGAAACAGAACTCTTTCCCTTAAAGAACTGGAGTAGAAATATTGTAATAAATGAATTCAGCGAGTATTGACTTATGTAAACGACTTTCCCTGCACTTCTCTAAAGACAAGCAGGAGAATCGCCTGTCAAACGAGTACAAAAACTAAAATATGATAACCAGCAGATATAAGACTGAATAGCCTACCTAATCAGCAAACTAATAAGCAGCTGGCATGTTGGATGAGTGAAATCGTCCCTCTCCAGTGTGTGACGGTTCATCTATTTAAGATGATCAGCCGACCTGTAAATTAAAATAACCAGCAGGCTAGTTCCATCGCGCGCGCAGTGAGTGGTTATTATCGGGTTGTCTCAGAATATTGCCCACCTGACATCATTCGTGCAAACAGCTTCTGTGTGAGAGACAGAGTTTTGGGAGATAGCCTAGTTACTCTCTTGAGAACTCCCTTTGACCTTGGTATAGCCTAGATGTTCTTTCTTGCGAGACCTTGGCATTTTCAGATATATCCTTGTGCAGACCGTGTCGGTGCTGATACACACCATACACACACGCGCGCGCACATGCAGGACACTGGCAAAGTTATTTAAAGATTCAATCGCTAGATCTGCTATGGCCCATACCTTTGCCTGTATCGTCAAACACAGCCATATCAGACAGGTGTGATGAGGTCACGCAGTTTCCATCATAATGTAGCTGTGTCCAAGCAAACAAACAACTCTAATTGTATTTTGGGCCTGTCTTGGACTGAGCGGGTTTGTTGTTCCCTTGTATGGACCCATGCAGGTTGACTGTTAACAGACACCTTGGGGGATGACACTCCAGGAGATGCCTCAGCATGTAAAGTCTGGGTTGGTGTGCTGAGGATGATTTACTGTGGCACCGCTCTGGATCAGTATTCAGAGAGTGGGAGGAGAGGAGAGGAAAGGAGGAGGAGGAGGAGGAGGAGGGGGAGGTGATGATGTGGTGGGGGAAACCAAAAAAACAAAAAACCTACCATTCAGTTAATAACATACAATAAAAAAACAACTGCAAGAAACAATCAGACATTTTATATGCTTAAGTGTCCAATCACCAGTTAGCATGTGTGACTGCATACAAAACGATTATAATTCACATTTGAGCGAAGATGTCCTTTGTGAAAATCAAGTAAAGGAATTATTTGAGCTCTGTATTCACCTTCCCTGTATCTCCCAGTTTTGACTTCAATGCTTCCTTAAATCTTGTATGGTTTTATTGTCTTGTTGGTGCTTCACAGTACCTTGACATTGGCTGGTGAAGGGAAGGTAACTGAGATAGTGTCAGCTGTCACGGCTGATGAGAAACAGAGGGCCGCCATGGGTTGACTTAGATGTTGACACCGCTTCACAAAGCTGCTGTTGTCCACAGCCATACCTATCAACCTCAACCTCTTAAGCACCTGTGGCCTTGTCTGTTTGCTCTAAGCGGTAAACATATTGACCGAGTGTCATTTCACCAGAACAGCAATATGCTTAACACTAGTGCCACCTTGTGGTGTCATGAACATACAGTGGGGAAAATAAGTATTTGAACCCCTGCCAATTTTGCAAGTTTGGCCACTTGCAAAGAAATGTGTGATCTATAATTGTAATAGTAGGTGTATTTTAACAGTGAGAAACAGAATATCAACAAAAAAATCCAGAAAACTGCATTTTATAACATTTATGACTTAATTTGCATTTGATGCAGAAAATAAGTATTTGAACCTCTAGCAAAACATGACTTAGTACTTGGTGGAATAACCCTTGTTGGCAAGCAGACGTCAAACTTTTCTTGTAGTTGGTCACCAGGTTTACACACATCTCAGGAGGGATTTTGGTCCACTCCTCTTTGCAGATCCTCTCCAAATCCTTAAGGTTGCGTTTTCAATGGGAGGGAATGAGGGAATGAGGTTCAAGCCCAATATTCCACATTACATGGCCCCATCCATAGTCCCCTCGATGCAGTGGAGTCGTCCTGTACCCTTGGCAGAGAAACAGCCCCAAAGCATAATGTTTCCACCTCCATGCTTGACGGTGGGGATGGTGTCATATTCAGCATTCTTCTCCCTCCAAACACGGCAAGTCGAGTTGATGCCAAAGAGCTTGATTTTGGTCTCATCTGACCACATCCTGTCTCCCAATCCTCCTTAGAATCATTCAAGTGTTCATTGGCAAACCTCAGACGGCCCTGTACATGTGCTTCCTTGAGCAGGGGGACCTTGCAAGTTCTGCAGTACTTCAAACCAATACGGCGTAGTGTGTTGCCAATGGTTTTCTTGGTGACTGTGGTCCCAGCTGCCTTGAGATCATTCACAAGCTCCCCCTGTGTAGTTCTGGGGTTATTCTGCACCTTTCGGATGATCACCGATACCGCACGAGGGGATATCTTGCATGGAGCCCCAGACCTAGAGCGATGGACAATTGTTTGGTGTTGCTTCCATTTACGAATAATCGCACCAATAGTTGTCTGCTTCTCACCAAGCTGCTTGCCGATGGTTTTGTAACCCATTCCAGCCTTGTGCAGGTCTACAATCTTATCTCTGACGTCCTTGGTCAACTCTTTGGTCTTGCCCATGGTGGTGAGGTTGAAGGTGTGAAGTATGATTCTTTGGACAGGTTTCTTTTATACACGTCACCAGTTGAGATCAGGTGTACCTTGTTAGGCCTAATGAGGACTAATCTGTGTGCTTCTTGGGCACATAACTGGTCATTGGGAGCCAGAATTCTTGCTGTTTGCAAGGGGGTTCAAATACTTATTTTCTGCATCAAATACAAATAAAGTCATAAATGTTATAAAATGCAGTTTTCTGGATTTGTTTGTTGATATTCTATTTCTCACTGTTAAAATACACCTACCATTACAATTATAGATCACACATTTCTTTGCAAGTGGCCAAACTTGCGAAATCGGCAGGGGTTCAAATACTTATTTTCCCCACTGTAATGTTGGTTCAGAAAATACTGTGGAGATCCACCTAATTATTCTGCAGTACTTGATTGCGACAGATAACTTATCTTTGTAGACATTAAAACACATGGCTCAACATAATAAACTTTAATGACTAAATTATCATCACTTTTTAATACCACATTGGGTTAAAGGGTGTTATCTCAGTGCATATCGATATGAAATTAATTACTAAAGGGATTGGATGGGATTCCAATGTGTGACAGATACAGAGATATTGCTTTCTTTTTAATACCAACAACATTGAACTGAAAGGTGTAGTCAATAATTTCCCAACAGAAGTACATAATGACCTTCGGTTTGACATTTGCAGTAACTGCAGGGCTTCCATTTTTCCTTTTTAATGGTTGGCAAAACAAGCCAAACCATATTGACCTTTTACTCGTTTCGCTCTACCCACTTGCTGTATCCTCCCGCAAAGTGTCGAGCCCTTGAAATGGAGAAGGGGGGAATGCAAAAAAAAAAGAACAATAAATACAAATTTTGTGAATAGATCCATGATGGGAAAGAAATAGTGTAAATCAGTATGCATTGGAGGTTGTAGCAGTGTGGGATAGGCTACCTTGTGTAGCCAAGTCCCTTGGCGATTCCCAGTGCAGCTGCACTTCTGCGACCCCGTTGGCAGTGGAAAACGATATTGTCATCCTCCTTCCCAGGGGCCTTTGCTTCAAATAGAAGCTCAAAGTGTTGTGGAGACAGCTTCAGCGACTGCTCCAGGTTATCCACTGGAAGAGGAAAAGACATAATAAGAAAGAGGAAGAGGATAACACACACTCTCTCTCACACACACACACACCGACACTCTGTTGGGACTGGGGGTGAACTTCAGCTGTCACTCACATGGAATGTTGATAGACCCAGGGATTCGGCCGGCTTGGAATTCATCAGGATTGCGCACATCAAATAGTTGGATATCCTTGCTCGACAGCATGGATCGAAGCTGCTCATAAGACACCACAGTTTCTGCAATTGACAAAACAGGATGTTTTTTTAGATAATTATCAGACCATTTGGTTGTTACTAGTCCATTAGTACTGAGCACTAATAAAATGGATACCATGGTGGATTCAGGGATCCAGCAATGGACAGATGCAGTGGGCCAGGATTTATAGGGTGAAAATTAGGATGCGGTGTGTGACGATGTGATCGTCACTACAGATAAATATGCTCTCTGGTTCCAATCTATGAATAGGGAAAATCAAGTGTAAATTATTTAGTATTTCAACTTGTGTTAGCTTTTGTTTCTCTGACTGACTTGGATGTTCTTCTTTGAACTGCAGTCTGCGGAACAAAAATACTATCCGAACAGGGCCCTCATCGCGTTCCCTCCATAGACATATATATGTCTATGGTTCCCTCCCTCAGCGCCCCGCCCCCGTTCTAACTAACCAACCAATAAGGCCCCATACCTCCACCCCCAAATAACCTAGGTGAAATATATGACGCTAATATGATTGACTAATGATTGCTATAATAATATGACTGCATGTTCGGCAGTATGACTATGTGAGGGTTGCTACAACACAATAACAAGTTACCAGGCGGCTTTGTAACATAATTGATATATAAATCTACATGGGCTTAATTATTTTGTTGAGAAGTCAGCATCTCTCAATACACATTTGTTCTGCTCATAAGAGCATTTGTTTACTAGTGGATCTTGACCGCTCCATTATGGCGACTACGCAGACACACGTCCAAACAATCTATTTATATTCCACAGAATAGCACAGACAACTTGCATTCACTTAGTCACGACGTGGTGGAAACAAAATCAGCCCAACTAACATCCAAAATCAGAACAGCATGCCAACTCTGACTCTTCCTTGCTAGTTTATTTGGCACACTCAATTTCGTTTGTTAAAATAGGCTGGATTACCAAGGTCCGCATTGGAAACTGACGTTAGCATAATGGTTAGCAGACACCTACATACAATTGGTAAATGGCAACCCCTCTACAGAAGTGGGACAACTTTACCAGGATCAGGTGATTCATCTTTGTAGTTGACAGTTGAGGTACTTAGATTGTAATACTGAATTATAACACTTCCGCTGCGACATGCTGTTTTTCCAATAGCGGACAGGCATATACGCCTTACGAAAAAATAAGATAACATATTCTGTAAATAGTTAGGTCCTTTCCAACTACTCACGAGGGCTCAGGGGTTGTATTTGGGTGATTGGCGAGATCTAGCACAGTCAGCAACCAAACATTTGAACCCCCCTGCTGTCCACTGCGACGTACTACATAAAATTGAGAACGTTAAACAAATATTTCACATGATGTAGATACCTACATTATGTATAGGATCTAACACAGTACAAAGAATACAAGCTATGTTGTATGATCGAAACGTAAACATAGGCTTCTCAAAATAGTACGCTACGAATAGAAGATACCAAGTCAATTTCTTAAATCCAATCAGCAACATCAGACACTAGGCATGCGCTCTTTCGACCACTGGTTGAGCAAATTCACTCATGCGCAATAGTATTATACCGGCAGAGGCGAAGAAGCTGTGGCCCAAGCAGGGTGGGGGATAAAATAAACGAATTTGACAGGTCAGTACCCATGAAAAACAGTTTGTTGAAGTTAAAATATCGGCTAGTGTTAGAAATATCTACTAGTAAGGACAGAAAATTGGCAATTCGTCGTGTTACATCAAGAGAAGGATGTTAAGTCGCTAACGAGATAGCAATAATAGCCCCAGGCTTATTTAGCCCGTAGCAAAGACGATTCAGAACCCTATCTAGCTAATGTTAACTGTAGCTGTGGCTTACCTAACTACCAGGCTAGCCAGGCGCTAAGCTAAGCAATGCTTACGAGGAAAGCAATGAAGCTCTGAGCTAAAGCTAATCGTGAAGCTAAAGACTGCGTAGAGCTACAAGCAGCTGATTCCCAGGAATCTTTTCAGTTAATTAACGTTAGTTTAACCCAGACAGTGTCACTTTGGTCAATGACACGATGGTTTGTTTTAGGCATCGAAAATTGGCGAATGTAAATTGTGAACTTGTAAGTGTGGTTCGGTAAGGTTAGTGTATATCGATGTGCATTATCCTCTTGATAGCTAGTGGTGGCTAGTTGGTTAGCCGACTAACATTAGCATAAGCCTGCTTTACGACGGGTGTCATGTAGCCAGGTAGGACCGACCAAGGCATTTTTTAACATTGAGAAGCTAGATAGCATTGCTAACATCAGTTTGTAAATGTTGATGTAGCATTGTTAATGTTAGCCAGCTAGAAGATACATGGCGTTGTAGCTAACCAGCTGAAGCTTAGCCAGTGATAGATAAGCATCAGTTCAGCTAAGGGCGTTACACTGTCAAGCCGTTAGGTTGCTAATGTTAGCTGATGTCTGTCACTGCTCTCATATTCTCGTATTTTTTGTGTAATAACGGGCTGGTTGTTCGAATAACGGTAGAGCTTTTTTTATTTTTTACCTGCTGATGTTGGCTAGCGAGGTAGCTGACAGTAACTAAATTGATTAATAGAATAATCATACAATTAAGTAAATTGGCCGGTTTGCTAACTGTTATGTCTGCCTGGATACCCTGTCAGGAGCTGTGGAAAGAAGGAGGCATTGATAGTTAACTTCATTACATTTTTAGCGATCATAACTTTTTCCCTTTTCACCTTGTGTGTACTTCCTCGTAGAACGTTGCAATTTAGCTCTGTCTACTATTTCAGGAACTTTGCTGAGAAGGGGATGTTGGTAAAACTGTCTCCAGTGAGTGGAATATATATCGCAGAGTCTTTGTTCATTCATAGTTCAGTATTAAAAGTCCATTGAGGAATACCTGATTCGGGTATTGAACTGGCCTTGTTGGTGATGGATTGATGTTGGATGCGTTTGCATGGCAATATATTAATGATCATGCCCCAGGATATCACTTAGCATTTGAAGTGTAACCAAAGGCCTGTCCCCCTGTGTTTTACATGCATGTCCATTAACCTTGTATCATCCATCAGGTTACACCATGAGTCAGGGTAAAGACAATGCGCGACTCAAGAGTTACAAAAACAAGTCCCTCAATACAGACGAAATGCGGCGGAGGAGGGAAGAAGAAGGTCTGCAGCTACGCAAACAGAAAAAAGATGAACAGGTGAAACCACAAGGATTATGATCCTGCATCTTGTATTTGACCTCATTTTATTAATTTCTGAGCAGACCATTTCTCTGGCCGCACCATATTTACGAGTAAACGCTCCATTTGTCATGTTTTGTAGTATTGAAGTTCATGAGGTTGTGCTTTTGTTGTCCTGCAGTTGTTCAAAAGAAGGAATGTGGCCACTGTGGAGGAGGATGGAGCGCTGGAAGATGATGGGATGTCGGACAGTGGGTACCTGGAATCCCAGGTCAACAACATGGATCAAATTACAGTGAGAGAGAGAGACCATTCTTAAAACAGTACAACAACAGTTCAACAACCGCTACAAAGCAGCCATTTGTGTAAACCATGCTGTGATATTCAAAATCAGAGAGATCACTAGATGAAAGGCCCTTGACAAGCAGATTGCATGCCTGAGTTATCAACACTTCCTTCTTAATGTTCTGATTGTCAGGTGGCTTATACAAATAATATGCCATTCTGACCCCCTCTACTGAGGTTCTGAGTCTCCAGACAGTGATTCTTGGCAAGCACAGTTGAGCATTTGCTTGTCGACAGGGCATACCAATCTTCTCTTTACAGTTATTTAGATACTTTGATTGGATGTTAATATATGCGTGTGTTACTGAAGGGACTGACATCTCTGTCTGTCTGTGCCTCTCAGGGTGGGGCCATTTCAGAGGATATGACACAGATGATCTTTTCAAGTTCACCTGAACAGCAGCTGATGGGCACCCAGCGATTCAGGAAGCTCCTATCGAAAGGTAAGAGTCCACACCCGTACCACTAGTGCTGACTGGGTAGAGCAGAGGAGCAACAGTCGCAAGCACACATGCTGAAGTCTACATCCACTTTCCAAGTTCAACCCATGGACATGTGACCAGTGGTTTGGAAAGCGCATTAACGTTCCGTTGATATTTCTATTAATTCACAAAGTAATGGCACCAGCCATATTCATTTGTGATGTTTGAATTAGCAGAAGAATGATTCCTTGTGCTCTCATATAGTGTGGGGATTGTGGCCTGAGTATTTGAATTTGATGTTTCTGAAACTTCTACATAATAAAACATTTATACCAAAGTAATGTTACACTTGTGCTTTATGGGTAGGAGAGGATGCATTTCAGTAGGTGTTCTGAGTAATGCTGTAATTGGAGTCCATAACCTAAGCTATGTAGGGCGTGAGGCTTGGACAGAGCAGAACTGTTTACATTCAAGATGTTTTATCTCAATTAGAGCCCAACCCTCCCATTGATGAGGTCATCGCCACTTCTGGCGTGGTAGAACGATTCGTGGAGTTCCTCAAGAGGAGGGAGAACTGCACATTACAGGTACTCGCAATCTCTTGCTCTCTCACACACACACACACACACACACACACACACACTTTTTAGCTGATCAACCTCTCACTCAGACACAGACACCTATCTAATCAAGAAATACCAGATGGCGCATATTGATAAACTAGGGAGTCTGAATGACTTTACTATGCATCGTGTTAAGCAGCACAGTTAATATTTGTTTTGATGATCCAGTAAGTAGTAATGCATGTTTTCTGCAGTTTGAAGCTGCGTGGGTACTAACCAACATCGCCTCAGGCACGTCCCACCAGACGCGAGTGGTCATCCAGGCTGGCGCTGTGCCCATCTTCATAGAGATGCTGACCTCAGACTTTGAGGACGTCCAGGAGCAGGTAATTTTGCTGCTGCAACCACAACAGCAACGCATGCACGCACAAATGTACATACACATTTACAATGACAAAACACACACACACACACACACACACAAATGTACAGTGCATTCAGAAAGTATTCAGACCCCATTTTTTTTATGTTGCAGCCTTGTGCGAAAAATCTTTTAAATTAATTTTTCCCTCATGAATCTACACTCAATACCCCATAATGACAAAGAAAAACATGTTAGATTTTTTTTGCAAATTTATATATAAAAAAAAAAGTGACTCTGCTATGACGCTTTAAATTTAGCTCAGTAGTCTCCCGTTTCTCCTGTACATCTTTGAGCTGCTCCTACACCTTAATTAGAATTTACCTGTGGAAATTATTTGAAAAGGTACACACCTGTCTATATAAGCTCTCACAGCGAACAATGCATATCAGAGCAAAAAACAAGCCATGAGGTTGAAGGAAGTGCCTGCAGAGCTCAGAGACAAGATTATGTTGAGGCACAGATCTGGGGAAGACTACAAAAACATTCTGCTGCAATGAAGACTCCCAAGAGCCCAGCGGTTTCCATAATTCTTAAAAGGAAGAAGTTTGGAACCACTAGTTCTAGTGAAACCTCGCCAGCTAAACTGAGCAATTAGGGGGAAATGGTAAGAGAGGTGACCAAGAACCCGTTCCCTGAAAATCCAACCTGTCAGAGCTTGAAAGGATCTTCAGGGAAGAACGGTAGATAATCCCCAAATCCAGGTAATGCAAAGCTTGCTGCGTCATACCCAAGACATCCCGAGGCAGTCATTGCTGCAGAGGGTGCTTGAACTAAGTACTGAGCAAAGAGTCTGAGTACCAATATGATATATTTCAGTTTTTCTATTTGAATATATTTGCAAGAATTTCTAAAATCCTGTTTTTCGCTTTGTCATTATGGGGTATTAAGTGTAGATTGAGGAGGGGAGGGGGGGGATTTGAACAATTTTAAAGGGGTTTTGAAGGGGTCTGAATATTTTCTAAATGCATTGTACATCCACAACAACAATAAGAACACACACACACGCACACACACAGTAGGCTTGTACAGGGATGCAAACAGCGCGCTTTTCGGCGCCTCCCGCTTTTTTCACGTCAGTTTGGGTGACTTGTGTGAATCGTGCAGAGTTTTTTTTTTAAGGGGGGGGGGGGGGGTCTGATTATAATTTTATCAACAGTGATTCTGGATTGCCTCCACCAAACAAGTAAATAAGAAATAAGCAAATCAGCAGCAATTATTTCCCAAATCCTCGAAAGCTGTTGCAATGGAGATTTAACGTTACTTTCTGTTTGAAGATAAGGTAGCAGATAGTGTTGAAGAATGGGTTACTTGAAATTGGACGACTTTAAATGAATATATGAAATTGAACAACATAAACACCTATACAGTTAAAATAAATCAACAAGGATAGCAAAACCGATTGATAAGCATAGAATGAGAACGGCAGAAATGCAGGCAGGACGTCAGAAGACCAGACAGATCAGTGACACAGGCTGTTGCCTTTCCCACGAGACGAACATTTAAATGATGTCAAAGTAAAAGTCCAATTTCGTTTCCATAACAACAATACAAGCAATATACATTTGCTGACCTGAATAAGCAGAGGGCAGAACAGCCTATTTGGCTACATTTTTGTAGTCCCGTTAATCTTTTGTTTGGCATGTTGGTGAGGTTATTTAGAGGACCATTTCTCAATGGGTTTGTTCCTTAATGAATGTTTGTTTATTAATAACTTATTTTTCAACAAATAACTCAATTGTAATTACAAAGTAGGAAATTCGCAACTCTATCGCAACTTCCACTTGCTCCCGCAATTGCATCGCAACAAACACCTAAAAAATACCGCAACTTTTTGGAAAAGCTCCCGCGAAATCAGAAATTTTAGGCCGCAACTATCACAAAAAAGGACAGCGAAATCCTGGGGGGACTGCATTGTGAAGTGGTGGGCCCATGTCATGAGTTTGGGGAAATATCCAGCTTGGAGTATGGCTGCAGTGCTACATGTGAAAGTGCAGAGAAGGCCAAGACTACTGCTCTGGCCAAAGAGAGGCAGACACGTCTCAAACATGTTAAGAAAATGAATGCAGCCAGACGGAAGGCCCTGCATACGTTGCAGGAGGTGGCCAGGAAGAAGAATTGTGTGCCTATAGGGGTGGGGCGGGGATGTCGGGGGGGATTGGTGGCAATGTAAGTATATGGATATTTGCCGCGGGGCGAGGGCTTCAATTACCTCTCTCTTTTTTGACCATACATGTGTTTGCATCCCTGCTTGTAGGCTAGATGTTGCTTCATGTGAATGCAAATATCTCTGGCAACCTTTCATCTGGAGATGTTGCAAATAACCATGTAATGCAATTACTGAACGATCGTAATGTAATTACTATGCTTGATGGTCTTCTGATTATGAAACCACCAGACTGCTTTGATCATTAACATCAAATAAGTGGGTGCTTGAGTCACTGCCCATCTGGTACCCTCACCTGGCAGAGCGCAGATCTTGTGCCTTTGACTCCTAAATGAAAGCATTCTCTTTGATGTCTCTCACAGGCAGTATGGGCTTTGGGGAACATAGCAGGAGACAGCACAGAGTGCAGAGACTTTGTGATAGACTGCAACATCCTTCCCTCTCTTATACAGTAAGTACCTGACCTATAGGGTATTGTCATCTTTTGTGTTCCTGATGCTGAGCCAGCAGAGATATCTGGGAAAAAGGATGAAAAATACCAAGGTCATGGGTTTGATACCAAGGAACCGCACGTACTGCTTAAAACATGTGCACCTGTGGAATACTGTAAGGCACTTTGGATGAAAGCGTTTCCTCAAAGACTAAGTGTAACTTTAAGTGTTACAGTAAATGTAAAATGTAGTCTCTCGCTGTGGCCTGCAGATTGTTAGCGAAGCAGAACCGGCTTACGATGATGAGGAACGCCGTATGGGCCCTGTCCAACCTTTGCAGAGGAAAAAACCCACCTCCAGATTTCTCAAAGGTAACAAGGCATCACCGATACCACACCTGGGGTAGTCATTTCATGGGACTTATTTACCCTGTGAAACAAATGTACTGATTGATTAGTGGAATTGAGTTCAGGAGCGACATTTCTCCTTGCTATGTCATGATTTTCCTATGGAGGATTTTGTATTCTAACCCTAATTTTGCATCTTTGTTGAAAATGTGTGTGTGTGTGTGTCTGTGTCCAGGTGTCTCCGTGCCTCAGTGTCCTCTCGTGGCTATTATTTGTGAATGACACAGACATTCTGGCCGACGCGTGCTGGGCTCTCTCCTACCTGTCAGACGGACCCAATGACAAGATCCAGTCGGTCATTGACTCTGGGGTCTGCCGCAGACTAGTGGAATTGTTGCTGTGAGTATCTACCCGAAGGACGGGTCTAGACGATTGGAAAGCAAAAATTGGGAAATCGGAAAGAGGCGAGGAACAGGGATAAGAGGAACAATTTTCCTGGGGGAAGGGTGGATAGTTGAGGTCTGAAAGTTTCCTTACTTATTAGGACTATATGGAGGTGGATATAGTGGTAGTTGAAATCCTCTGGGTTCAATGTAGGGGTGTTATGTTAGGTCTTTAAAAGCCTGTCCTTTCCCCTCTGTGTTTCAGACACTCGGACTATAAGGTGGTCTCTCCAGCACTGAGGGCAGTGGGGAACATCGTTACAGGAGATGACCTGCAGACACAGGTAGAGACCTCGTCAACCCCATGATCTTCAGCAGGGCCTCGGGTCACGAGCTCAGTTCATTACACACACTCTACCACTGCAGACACAGGTAGAGACCTCGTCAACCCCATGATCTTCAGGAGGGCCTCGGTCACGAGCTCAGTTCATTACACACACTCTACCACAGCAGACACAGGTAGAGACCTCGTCAACCCCATGATCTTCAGGAGGGCCTCGGTCACGAGCTCAGTTCATTACACACACTCTACCACAGCAGACACAGGTAGAGACCTCGTCAACCCCATGATCTTCAGGAGGGCCTCGGTCACGAGCTCAGTTCATTACACACACTCTACCACAGCAGACAGCAGAACCTCGGTCACAAGCTCTGTTCATTACGCACACTCTACCACAGCAGGGCCGAGGCGGCTTTTTGGTCCACTTAAGCAAGCGCCAGACTAGGCGCTGATGATGATGATGATGATTAGGGAAATTAAGATAAGCGGTGATCTTAGACAACATTAAAATCACAGCTGCTATAAGGTAATGTCTCAGATTAAACACAATTACTCTGATTAAATGTGTGCGGAGAATATGAGCAAGTACTAGTGTGCGGATACTAGAAGTACTTCTGATATGTAAAGATTTTTCGATTGATTTATACCTAAAGTTCCCCGTGAGTAGAGGATGCTCTGGCAGTATTTGTATCTGATTCTTGAGCAAAATATTAGCGTTTTTAGATGCAGTTTGACAGTAATGCAGTATCACAGATATCAGTTTGCTGTGAGAAGCATTTCAAAAACAGATTTAGCCATTGATGTGCAGTGACAAAGTAAACTAGCCTTGGCAGTGTGATGTTCACCACACATTAATGTCAAACAACAGATACTTCAATTAACTTAATTTAATGAAGAACACATTTTCTTTATTTCCTGATTAACTCATCTCATAATTTGTCTAAAACTAGTGAGCTACCTAACTTCAGACCACATCTACTAAAGCACGATCAAATCTTGCCAGATGGCGAACTTATGTCATAAAAAAACCTGCGCCTTATAACTTTGCTTCACCTCGGTCAAATGCAATGTATTTTTGATATAGTATAATTGTATAACAGTTTGTTCTCACAGTTAAGCTTGCAAATATGTTATAAATTACCTTTGGGGATTTCCATAGGTTTTTGCTCAAACTTGAAAATGTCCAACTACCAATACAGCCCAAAATGTTGATGCCAGCTCCACATCAAAAGTGTACAGTGTGAGAAATACAAACTATTACAGCAACACAGACTGGCCGCTATATCCATCCAATATGGCCGGCAGTGAGCAGTGCACAGTGACGAATCAGATCAAGGGGCACCATAGAGTGCGATTTAATCAGCGTTAATGGTTTTTAGATTAATTAATTATAGAAAAATACCATTTTGACAACCCTAAGTGAAATACATGGAGCCTTCTTATGTAAGCTGTGGTACACTCATTCATAGATAACAGGATACCAGGGACTGTAGATAGGTCGCCGTCTGTGTGCAATGGGTCTTTTAATGACCACATGGCTGTTGTGTTGGGGCCTGCAGGTGATCCTGAACTGTTCAGCACTGCAGTCTCTCCTCCACCTGCTCACCAGCCCCAAGGAGTCCATCAAGAAGGAGGCATGCTGGACCATCTCCAACATCACTGCAGGGAACCGTGCACAGATACAGGTACGCTCCGCACTCGTTTGTCCTTGTTACTGGGCTGACAAATGATTGTTAGTATGAGTCCGTTAGAGAACAGAGGGGAAGGTCTCGCTAATGCGCTCTGTAGTTGCTTTCATTAGTCATTAGTCATTACACAGAAACAATTACTATGGATTTGTCTGGTTAATTATTACAGTCCTACTTGTGATTTAAATGTCTCTGTGTCTCTCTCCCTCCCTTCCTCTCAGCTTGTGATCCAGGCAGGGCTGGTACCCCCACTCATCAGCATCCTGCAGGTAGCTGAGTTTCGCACGAGGAAGGAGGCAGCCTGGGCCATCACCAACGCCACCTCTGGAGGCTCCTCTGAGCAGATCAGGTACAGCACTGGGCTCCCACGCTAGTTAGCTCCCACGCTGCTTTAAAGCTCTGACTTTCAGATGAACAAAATATCTAATGATTGACATATGACCGATGTCCTGGGAAGTGCTTGTCCATTGCATTTTAATGATATTGGTCAGTAATTCAGTAAGTCAGTAACTCTCCCTAGAGGCAAAACATTGTTTTTATGTACTTTAGGTGTTGTAGTTGCAAAATAATTGTTCAGAAATTGTTAGTGTATGTGGTATTTATGTGGTCATACCCAGGATCCAAAATCAATTATGAGTTTGAGAAAATGTTCTTAAAATGAATTTGAACCAAAGTAGGGACTAGGAGCTCAGCAGAGGGCAAAACGCTAGCGATGTTCAGAATGGCCCAAGGAAAGAATGCCTCTGGAAGAGACCCAGCACCACGACTGGTGCTGTCTTCCTGGGCACAGGGATGAGATATGTCTGCTATCTAAGGAACTCCAGTGAGGTACTCGAGGAAAAAGCAGGTCCTTAAACTGGGTGACTGCATTAGCCTTCAATATGCTCTGCCTTCTCTGGCATGGGTGGCCCTGTCCTTAAATGAACCCAGACTCCGGGACGGGCTCATGAAGAGACGAATCCTCTGCTGCATGTATTGTGTTAGACAGCTGTGTGTAGTGTTGCACGATTAATGCGGTCGCGATCGCGATGTCTGCCTGCGTGATTACATAACTGCAAACAAATCTCTGTCTGTGTGCAATCTGCTTATTTTCTACGCCCATGATAAATAGATGACCCATCTGTCTCTGTTTGGGCAGTGGAGCTTATGCAGTGTATGGTCACATGACTCTCTGGTGTTCAGATCAGAGGGCTGTGCCACCTACTTGGATTTAACCGGGGGTTATCAAGGACAGTCAGGGTTGACAAACTCTCATTGGCAAAAAATTGTGTTACACGGTACTATGGCGATTACTTAAACTCTAAACTGGAGTTTTCGCGCCTTCGCCTGTGCGTGTTCACCTGTGCCTCCGTATGGAAGTCCAAGACCGAGTGGGCAAAGAATGAATGCACCTACAACAGGAGAGAGATTAGCCCTGCGAGGTGTGCCGCTGCTGATTTGGAATGAAGGCCCCCCTGTCTGTGCTGATAAGGGGTTTGGTGCTGTGCTGTGCCCTGCCTGTGCTGATAAGGGTTTTGTGCTGTGCCCTGCCTGTGCTGATAAGGGGTTTGGTGCTGTGCCCTGCCTGTGCTGATAAGGGGTTTGGGGTGCTGTCCCTTGACCTGCTGGAGTGTTGAGAGGTTTGCTTCACACGTCTTATTGTGCCCTGCCTGTGTTTAGACAGAAACAGAAGTGTATAATGAGTGGGATTTTCAATCAGAGGGAAGTGATGAGACAGTGAAAAAGCTTATGCCCGGCTTTATCGGTAATAGGAAGGTGTCTGACAATTGTTCAAACTTTCACAACATGTCAATTGTTCTGAAGATGGGATTTATATTATTATATTATTCATGTTATTCAATTCAAGTTATTCAATCTTACATATGAACTTTAGCAGGGTTCCCCTGCTGAAGTTCATATGTAACCTTAGTCACAAGGCAGAAGCTTCTCTTGTGTGTGAAAGTGTCTGCTATATCACGTGATGTGTGTGTGCCTTGAAAATTCAATTTACCTTCTTGGCACCGATTCACTGGTTCAATGTTTACCTCAGTAACCTGAATGGCTTCTTATACAGTGTGGTGCCCAAATCTTATCACATGACTCGGATGTTCTTATTTAAGTTACTTATATGCTGGGCTGGCATGAGCTAAACATCAGCGACCAGGAAGCACAATCCTCACCAAAGCATCAGTGAAGTGTGTTCAGGCAGCTGGGAATTGGGAAAGGTCCCATTTGGCAACTTCCTGGTTGGGGGCATTCACATAACAAACAGGCAGTGGTATTGACCGTTAGCTAAGTAGCTTTACCAGAAGGCTAACATTACATTAGTTACATGAGAACTAGCTGCATGCCGAAGAAACATTTGCGAAAGTAAACTGCATAGTTTAACATCGCAATCACCTGCGCATTAACAATGAAGTAACCTTTCACCAGAGACGTTATAAGGAAGGACACAAATCACTGACGGGAAAGTGAATGGGGGAAATAGGAGGGAATCCCTAACGCTAAACATGGCGGATTTGTAAATGGAAGCCTTGCCCTGCCCTGTTTTATAACGATCCAATCACATTGTTGGAAATTACATCCCTTGCATGTTCTGTTTATTTCTACTGTTTCCATAGTAATAGCCACGCCGTGCAATTTGCTGCATGTGCAGTGAGCAAGTCAACACGAAGAATTAAGCCTTTTTAGTAGTGCTGTCAGTTTAACGCGTTATTAACGGCGTTAACGCAAACCCAAATTAACGGCGTAAAACATTTTAATCGCGAGATTAACGCGAATGTTTTTTTTTTGTTTTTTAGATTAACATTCTTTTTGGCCTCGCAAACTGTGTAGTAGGCTAACGTTACGGTTTGAGTGAATGGTGAGCGCGATACGGCGAAATGGATGATAAAAAGCTTCTGAATGGAAAGTTTACTTTTAAAAGTTGTGTTGTGCAAAAGAAGCGAGCTTCGCTGTTGTCTGAAAATGTCAACAGGCAGCTGGCTGAAAGCAAAGAAGTAGTAGGCTTACCTTTTATTGGTAACCTAACTGTTACGGTTCAATGTTTCTGAAAGAGGCCTGACTGCTATGTTCCCAGCAAACTTGAAAAAAAGAAAATAACAAGCCATGGTTTAACTGCACTATAGGCTGAGTCCTTGTTTACCTGAAATGTGCACTTTATAATTTAATTTTGTACCGCCCTGTTTGGCAATATTGGTTTTCAATAAAATAAAACATTTGCATAAAGCAAGCCAATCAACTTTTCCATGTTGATAAGGGCATTAAAGTAAAAATAAAATGATGGAAAAAATAAATAAGCGAAGGCACATTTAGAATAGATAAAAATTTGCGATTAATCGTGATTAATTTTGAGTTAACTATGACATAAATGCGATTAATCGCGATTTAAATATTTTAATCGTTTGACAGCACTACTTTTTAGCCTTATTTCAGCAGTTGGGAAATAGTTCTGTTGCAGTAGCAATTCACACAAATGACAAACACACATGCAGTGAATTGTAACTTCCTGTTTCTCCCATCCATAGACACCTGGTGGAAATGGGCTGCATCAACCCCCTGTGTGACCTGCTGACCCTCATGGATTCCAAGATCGTGCAGGTGGCCCTAAACGGCCTGGAGAACATCCTGAGGCTGGGGGAGCTGGAGGCCAAGAGGGGTGGAGGTAGCAACCCATACTGCGGCACCATCGAGGAGGCCTATGGTACGTGTGCAGTCACTCACTCTCTCACTCACTCACTCACTCACACACACACACACACACACACACACACACAAAACCACACCAGCATATAGTCCTGGTGCACCCTCATACTTGAGGCCTGGTGTTAATGTTGGATTAATACACACATTGCATCCACACACATCCACTAAAAACTCCCTGCTATCTATTTGCCTCTTAACTAATGCCCTAGTACAAACAAACAGATAAGCTACCCCCACTAGCTGTGTGGTGTTACACTGTTAAACTTTCAAAATGAATGTTTAAAAAGCCACGACTCCCCCCTCATGTCCGCTCTGCCAACCTACCTTCATTTCCATGAACTCTGGTTATCTTCCACAGGCCTGGACAAACTAGAGTTCCTGCAGCACCACGAGAACCAGGAGATCTACAAGAAGGCCTTCGACCTGATCGAGCACTACTTCAGCACGGAGGACGAGGACCCGGCTTTGGCCCCCGCCGTGGACCTGCAGCAGCAGCAGTTCCTCTTCCAACAGCATGAGGCGCCCATGGAGGGCTTCCAGCTCTAACCCCAAACGCCCCCCCCCAACCCTCACCATCCCCCCTCTCCGAAACCTTGTCAGCAGAGAGAATGATTTAATAATTATCATGATTATTAATGATTATACAGAGTGTGATATTCCAGGAGCCGTTTCTCTCTGCTGCTCCTGCTGTCTGACGTCTGCGAGTTCTGATGTCCTGACTGCGCGCTTGTTGTTTATCATGCGCTGAGCTTTCTCCTCCGCCCCCCCCAACCTTCTCAACCCCCTCAGTCCAACATTACAGTAACCCCGTCTACGTAATGGAGCCCTTGTTCCCAACTTTCCCATTCAGACCCCATATCATAACAGCTTACAAACGAACAAGCCACTCTACCAGAGTAACACCATACCTTCCTGTAACCCCATAAGGAAGTCCCCATGGCCTACCCCCGAACTGAAAAGTCCCCAATCTTGTAAGCCGCTGGGATTGAACCTTCCCGTCTTACTTCGAAACTGCAATACTGACTCCCTGAAACAGGCGAGACTCTGGTCACATCCCATCCCTTACCCCTTCCGGGCTGAGATCGCATCTGCTGACACAGACAGACAGATAGACAGACAGACCGACCAACAAACAAAGACAAACACACACACACACACACAAACACAGGACTGACCGTGCGACTGTGTGATGGCGTGATCTGCGTCTCCGCTCGCAGGACCCACGATTCCCCTCGCAGCTCAACTTTAGTGGAGAAACAACGGCCAGTCCGCAACCCCCAACGACTGAAAGTCTTCTCCTGAAGGCGACGCACTTTTATCTGAAAGAGATGTTTTATTTCTCTCTCTTTTTTCTCCCACTGTCGACACTTCCCAAAGCTGCCGGCAGCCGGCGGTCTGTGATGTACAGACTGTAGCAGCTTTTATTTCATACTTCCGACAGTGAGACTTGCGGAGTACGGACTGTGACTGACGATGCCATCTGAGTATCTTTGTGCTCGGATATATATCATGCATTCCTACAAGCGACAGGACGACAGGTAATCCTGCAGCAATGGCTCCAACCCAACATGCATGGGCTAGCCTTTCTCCTCTCAAGCAACATTCTAGAAAGCACCTTTGGAATTATCGGGGTTGGAGTCTTCCCTTGGACTTAGGCCATTGGATGAAATACAGATAAACAAACAAAAAAAAACTCTTAAATGAATCTTGATCCTGCATATCCGCGAGGATCAGACCGGAGAGACTTAAAACAGGACCGTTTTGGTTTCCTTTCCCGTACCATCATCAGCAGCATCTTCATCAGCACTTTACCTTCAGGACTGATCCCAGGACATTAGAATGAATACACACACACACACACACACACACACACACACACACACACACCAACTCAGTCCTCTTCCCTCTGGCAAAGCTTTGTCCCTCAGGCTGAAGAAGTGTGACCAAGAGCTTTGGTGTGTCCCCTTTTACATGACATCGGCCCACAGTGCACAGCAGGCACTGATCACGGGACTTTGATTCTCAAAAGAATAATGGAGAACACTAAATATTTATGGGCAAGATTGTTTGTAAAAAGCTTGCCCCCCTCTCCCCCAAAATATATAATTTTTCAATCAGACTCTTGGAAAATTTTGAAGATTGACCCCGGCAGGATACATTTTCCATATATACATATGTGTGTGTGTGTGTGTGTGCATTTTTCCGAGACAAACTCTGGTATTATTTTTAGATCATTGTCAATCTTATTAAGACAGACATGAAACGTAAAAAGAATAACGATGGTGAAAATGGAAACATACTCCTAAAAAAAAAAAAAAAATCTCTACTTTTTTTGGGGGAGTAGAATCTGTCTATACCGAAGGTGCCATAATTCCTCATTCAGAAATCGAGGTGGAAAAAAAAAATTATAAAACAGAACTAAGATAATTCTAAAGAATACTGATGATTCAATAGCTAAAGAAGCTGTAAGATTGTTTACCAAGTGTTTTTTTTTTTTTTTTTTTAATGTTCTCCAGTGAGATAACCAGCTCTTCATGTTCAATACTGCTGTTGCATTGAGTTGTGTATCTGTTCTCTGTTAGACCGTTTGCATAAATGCCATTTCATGGAGCCTCTGTTTGAGTCGTGGTCTTACTGCAGTGTGTCTGGGATCTCACAAAGGTAGATCCAGTAATTCTGTTGGTCCTAACTGGATTTGTTCGGTGACTTTTTGCAACACAGCTCTAAGGTCATCATTACATTTCAGTATTTACATACTCCAATGTGCTGCTCACACACACTCACTTTCATATTTTAATATCAGGTTTTGTTAAACTTATCATTGTAGAGTTCTGGTTGGTCGGACTTCGAGTCTATTCCATATCCTCTCAGGATTCATGGTTACACCCTGTAAGCTGAACAGTCATTCCATGCCCTTATAAGGAGCTGGCGGGGCGTGCATGTATGCAAATCCAGGTGTACGTAAGAATCCTCATTTGGGGGAGCACAGCTGTGTAAGAACCCATTTCCAGGCGTTTCGAAGTTCGGAAGACGACACTTCAGAAAATGTTCGAGAACGAGGCCCATTGCCCAGTTTGTCATTTTAATGGCAGTGTTTGCAAACACATTGAAAAGAAGGGCAGCTAGTGCTCTTAAAGGATTTATAGCAATGACAAACACTTTTCCCAGCTCTTAGTCAGTATCAGCAATATAACCAGAAATTATACCGTGCCACCATCATCCTCAACCAGCTGATGTGTGAAATGCAATATCTAACAGCTTGTAGGAAGGACATGTCTTCAGGTGGTACCACTGGGTCCTACAAAGCAGACAGTAGTCATATTAGGGGCAGGTCACTTCCTTATTTAATACATCCCTTTTAAAACAGCAGCATGATGAGTAATTTTGGCAGAGGAATATCTTGGAGAACAAACTGAATTTCTACACATCTGGCAGTTAAATATTACCACTCAATTATATTTCTATGCACTCAGCACTAAAGTCTTGCCTCTAGCAGAAAGATGTACATGTTGGAACCCACAGAGATCCAATCGCGTGAAGCCCTAAACAGAACTGGACTTGGTACCTACTCTGGTCCTGAGGCAGGGCTGCACTACCTACAAGTTACAGACAGGGGGCACAAGAGAGAGTCCCGAGGTGAGGTATCCAGAGAAGTGAGGATGTGGGTAGTGGGGTTTTACTCCACCGTGTCCCTCACTGGGCTTTTGCAGTGACTAGTGCGGCTGTGCTAGCTGCTGCCGCGGCCGCTGCTGCCGCATCCCTCTCCCGCTGGCCCTCCTCCTTCCAGCGAGCCTTCTTCTCCAAGTTCATGGCGATGAGTGATTCGTGGTTTTTCACGCCCTAGGGTAGCAGAGTGACTCAGTTACGTACGTATGATGATACAGGTGGGTATTTCAACACGTGAAGCATGTCAGGGGAGCTCAGTCCCTGTGAACGTTTGTCCGACAGAGTTTGGTTATACCCTCTTTTGAGTGCCCCATGTCCACAAACTACAACAATTAACAGGATCTGGTACAAGTCAGAATGATCACTGCTTTAAGAAGTGCAGTGTAGGTTTTGTTGTGGGAAAAGAAAGATACCTCAAAATACTCTCCTCTTGTCCCTCTATTAACAAAGTTATACACCAGGAAGAATGTAAAATGCGGCTTTATGCCATAACCACATTTGTCGCACTTAGCTTCTTCAGGTGTTTTGTTATTTTGTTGACATGTCTTGGTCTTAATAAATCTCCAAAATGAAGTAAACCCCTGAGACAGTGCAAGTGTACTGGAGAGGCAAAAATGCTATCAGATTTGTTGCAGAACATTTGTTTCTTTTCATGACAAACTGCATAATGTACCTTTTAAGATTTTAAACAGTTAAATTTAAAAAGTAAGGTCTGCTGTTTGTTTTCTTGAATTCAACGAGTACATGCTCCGATGGAAATATAAGTCTGTGAATGTCCCGGCTCTGGAACATTGGTAGAAAAAAAAAATGATTTTAATGCAGACCACTCACTTCTGACACCTCAGGGCAAGGTCTGTAAACGGAGTGCATTAAGCGAACATCGTATTCTATTTCTGTGCTATAACTACTGAATGTCTCCTCATAAATAAAATGCTATCTAATTTGATACTACTAGGAAGAAATCTCTAAATGACAATGTCAAATCCATCAAAATAATATATATATATATATATAAAAGGGTGACTTAAGAGTGTCTGCTAAATATTAATGAATGTAAATGAAACACTGAAATGTCAATTAGGCTGACATTTGTAATTTAGGCACAATCATTCTCACCCGTTTGCCCAGGAACACCATGACCAAGCAAGCTGCAATGGTTGCAGCCATCATCACGTAAGCGACTTTGACACGCATTTTGTTCCTGGCAGCATCAAGCATCTCAAACCTAAAGAACAAAAGGTATTTCCATTTTATGGCTGAAAGCTGACCATCCGAAAAGCCATGATTCGTGTGATAGATGATACTGAATGAACTGACACTTAATAGCATTTTTTTTGTGCTAAAAGATTGGTGGAGACTCAGTCTGAGTATGATCAGTCAAGAAACAGGTTTAATCTTATACAGTGATGCGCATCAAGGGAGATGAATATAAGATTAATTGGATTCATTATTGTCAATCATTATTAAGTCTGATCCTTAATTCTGATTTTTCAACTCCTTCACACCGTGGACATGAGTAGTGAGTAGTGTGTGCTACTCCCCGTGAAGTCTCCTGGGTTGTCCTGTTCTTGGAACACTCCCCAGATAATCAGATATTACAGCAATTAATGTCAGAGACCTGCTTTGAACCCTTTGGACAAGAGTTTCAAGTTGCGCCAGCAGGCAACATGTAATGCTGCCATTATATGACTCCATGAACCAAATTGTCTGGTTATAAGGTGGTCCGGATGATGGTGATCCCAAGTGTAAACAGGAAATGGTCACTTACGATACAATCTCGGGAATCTGCTCCTTGGTCTTGAAGCGGCCTGTCCATAAGAGCATCTTCTTGTCAAAATCGGACGGCCGATACCCAGGCACTTTGAAGCCTAGATGTGATGCTGGGTGGAATAAGCCACATACAGATAAATTATTGGGTAAATGTCACACATCACACATATTCCTGGTCTGGGTATAAATATACTGTAAGCATGTGTATGAAAGATTCTTATTTCACATGCTCTTTAAGAACTATGACCCGAGTGTCCAGTGGGAAAAGTGTGAACCTTACCCTAGTTTATACAACAGGGACAGACATCCTCAACACACAACCATGCCAAAACACACACACTCATTGGAAGACCCAAAACTTATTTGAAGAAATGTTTGGGTATTTTGATTTGGATAATGATGATGATCTGTATTATTTAACCTGTGACACTCGTTATTGATACACAGCAGTAAAGCATCACTAGTAAGCCTACTACTGACATTACAACCTATTTGAAATTAAGTGGATTAGGGTTGAACACTACCGAACAGGTGGGCTATTTCTAGGAATGGATGATATTGGCGTCATACATGCTCCAAGATCATGTCCAAGGTAGACGTTGTGAGGAACTTACTTTTCTGTGCTGGTACGGCGGGCTTCCCTTCTGTGACACCCTCCAAAGGTTTGTTACACATTCTTCTCTTACAAGTAGCATCAACAGTCTGACGACGCCATTGCGCTGCAAAACAGTGTTTCATGACAAAGACGCGTGTCATTTCCGAGCGAATTACAAAGATGACTTTGCAATATAAAGAAGTCACCATCCTAAGAAACAATGCCCCTAGACTTCACAACGTCTACTGGACAGCGCTAGATGTAAACATATATAGTAATTTCAGTGTGCCCTCGGATATGTTTTATTAGATATATTCCATACGAATATTTATTTGTTTATAATGGAAACATCTGAAACTCTGTGAGTTTGCCATCATAACTACCCAGGTTAGGCTACCTAACCAGGTGTGACAAAGCATGTGTGAATAAATCAATCAATCAATAAATGTCATGGGAACAGGTCACTGAATGGAACGAGGCCAAATGTGTGCGTCGACCACTAGAGACAACTGTGAAAAAGTATTCACAAAGTAAAGCAATCCGACACCAATGCTCCACATACAGTCCTCTAAGACTAAGTCACCCCTCAGTATTCAACATACGTTAGCTCATTAGCCAGCTTCAACCTGTGACCAAAACAGAGACACTCTGTACTCACCCAAGAAAGTGCCAAGAGGACGAGATCTAACGAGCGAATTGAACATCATGATTAAAGATTGGTGTTTGGTGGTTGTGGCGACGAGTGTGCTTAGGTTTCTTAAGCCATGAAGCCGTTTAAAATTAATGTTACAATCGCGCAAGTTTCACCACTTCTGCTGGTGAAAGTCAACTAGCAGCCAGCACAGAACAGTTTCCTACATAACAAACGTAACAGCGATTGGAGGACCCATGTGACAAACGCAGCGAATTGGATGCGCCTGTCTCAGATAAAGCAATTACATAAAATCATACTTTGACATGTCTGTACAGCTGAATTATTCTAAGATTAAAGATGGTAAAGACGTGCGTGCTTCACTCTTTTTATACTTTTGTTGTCTGCAGAAAACATGCATACATTTACGTTTAACTTAGTACCCAAGAAGAGGATCATCAAAATGTTAAACTCTGGCTTATTGTACATGTGTTACCAAATTAAAATGTAAAAGTTAAAAGAACATGGGTAGTCATAATGTTGTTGCAAAGGTGTATGCTGGAAGTATTTTTTTGCACTCAGTGCGTATGAATTTAATTGATTCCCTAGCCTTGTGAGCAATGACACAACTAGTCTGAAACCAATACATAATTAATCGTCATTCACTAAAGGTAACTTATGAGGCACTATGTAAAATAACATAAAACAAGGTATGCCGTTTTTGTTCAGGCAATCGCTAGGGCAGGTATAATACTCGATGAGCGCTTGGACCCTTCAGACCAATATGGCGGCGCCCGGTGGTACACTAAACTGTGAGGACTTTTCAATGTTTCAGGTAAGGGTGCACCGAGCAGTATTATCAACCGTACTGGGAAGAGAAAATGGTTGTACTTGTCATTTTGAAACATATTGTGACGAATCTTCTGGCGTGTTATTTTGTTGCATAACGCGGCTATGCAGAATGAGTGACCCTCACTAGTCGAAGAGTAGCTTAACTTAGCTAGATGGTTTCAGTCATTGGGATCAATGTGCGGTATGATATGTCACAAACATTGTGCACTGTTTGACCAAACATCCGTACGTGATTAACCGTTTTCACTTACGAGACAAATCTGCACCAAGGAAACGACGGTTATTGTCGCTCCTCGAACTAGCACACTATACTATACTAACTGTGGATCGTGTGTAGCATAGCTATCCTTTTCAGATAGGACATTACTTATGACATTTGAATAATGATACAACCATGCAGTTTCCTAATGGTTAAAGCACATTTACTTATCAGCAACTGGCATACTAGGGTATTTAATGTACACACATGTCACCATACCATACCAATATCAAAATAATGACATGTAATAAGTTTGTTTTTAGTTTTAAGGGATTTTTTTCCCCTTTTCCAACAGGAAGTCCTGAAAGCTATGCGTACCCAAGATGACCGGATTGTCCATACGCTCAACACCACCGTGCCCACTGCATCTTTTTCTGGCAAAGTGGATGCCGCCCAGACATGCAAAGATCTTTATGAATCTGTGTGTGATGGTCTCTTTAATATATGTGTGTGTGTGTGTGTGTGTGTGTGTGTGTGTGTGTGTGTGTGTGTGTGTGTGTGTGTGTGTGTGTGTGTGTGTCTGTGTGTGTGTGTGTGTGTGTCTGTCTGTCTGTCTGTCTGTCTGTCTGTCATTTTATCTGTCTGAGAGAGCAAGAGATTCTCTAGGTTAGTGTAAGGTTAAGGTTGGAATAAGCATTCTTGAATGGTTTACTGTCTGTGACATCTATACCTTGACTGCTTAGGATCAGATAAGAGAGACATCACAATCTTAACAGGCCTCCTACTGTAACAGAAAACTTGGCAAATATACATTTACAAAACCCAATTATAAAAATACTGGGTTGCAGTGTTTTTCTTAAACGTATGGACATAACTAAGAGCATATTACCTTTGGATGAAGTGTATACACATCATGTTTATACAGGGTTATGAGAGACCAATGGGAATGTGTTATTGTTATCCTGTGCTTTCAGGCCTGCCTGAATGATTACGGAGGTTGTGAAATAGATTTTTGCAAAGGATATTTATCTTTGAACCCCCTGTCTTCAGTATGTGCAGACGTATGTGCTGAGTGTTTGTGTATGTATATGTGTGAGAGGGTTTAATGCTCTGTCATGCATGGAAGTCTTGTTATAAGATCGTTCAAGTCTTTCTGTCCTTGATATGTGCACAATGTAATTTTTTGTCCTTCTCAACTTTGTATGCTTCAGCTAATAGAGGCCCATACCAGCAGAGGCAAGGCCATAAAGGGCTGCATAGCAGAGACATCAGCTGTGGTGGGAAGACTACGGGAAGAGAGGGTGAAGGACAGTGATAACTTGTCACTCATAAAGCAACTCAGGAAAGAGCAGACCAAGGTAGTGCCTTTAAGTCACCTCTAGAGGGCAACGTGAATTGTTTTGATAATTTCTACTATGGCAGAAACTTGGGAAAAGGCCTTATGTTAAGTGATTCATGTAATGTTATATTGTCATGTATTGTAGCAGAGTAATTGCTGTACTGTATTTTCGGATGAACTTGTCATTTTATGAAAAGAGATTTTGTAAAAGTAGTTTCAGTCTTCCCTTTTGAAATGTAAAAGTGATTTAAATTTGTTTGCAGTTAAAACTGATGCAATCCGAACTGAATGTTGAAGAAGTTGTCAATGACCGAAGTATGAAGGTAAGAATGACCATAACCTCAGAGCTCTGCTACCTTGACATCAGTCTCATAGGGCCATTATTCACTACCACTTCATTACCATGTATCACTTCTCATGAAGTCACACTTGCAGCTGTTGCACTCCAAAGTAAGTGGGAGGATAATGTCATTTAAACACTCAAAACAGCTGATTTGATGCGAAACCTTGAAAAGCACTACAAGAGCAATTATAATAGTATAAGTGGATGCCTATTTATAATATTTCATAACCAATATTTGCATGTTTCCTTCTGAATGTGTAGCCTTTCCGTGTAGTGCTTGCCGTTTGCCGAATCCACTTTCATTTCCGTCTTTGTTGTGAGTTGGCTTTTCCCTGTGGCGATCTCTATATGGGCATGAAAAGTGGGGTGGAGTGGAGAGGGGAGGGGACTTGGGAACAGAATGAGATTGGCCCGCTACACCCGCAGCTTTTCATCTGCTTTGAACACCACTTTTACAAGGTGTTGGACTAGTTCAGGCGGTTGAAACTCGATGAACCAGACATGTGTTCTAACATGCATCTACTTTGGAGAGGCTACAGAAGTGCCTTAAGGGTCTTTGAGGGGGTGTATTGTGTGTAACCTCTTGTTATTTCCACAGGTTTTCAATGAAAGGTGCCGGATCCACTACACCCCTCCCAAGATCCAGTGAAGATGCCAATCTCTGGTTGGATGAGGGGAACTACTTGCAGGTCCATACGTTTTGGCTGTGGACCAGAACTTGAGTCAAGCTGTGACACGAGCCTCAAAGACCTCTGACCTCTAGGCCGTCCACACCCCTCACCCCTCACTAACTGCCACCGCCGCCGGTTATTGTTGTGGTGTCTCAGAGATGCCTGGTCACCTGTAGTCAACCAACTCGGTTTCTTTTCTTACTCAGAAAATGTACAGAATGGATTTTTTTAAACAAAGAAATGTTTTCCAGTGGCAGTACGTTGTCTGTGGTTGATTTGAAAATGTGTGGGGTTTAAGAACAAGTACTTGTGCATTGTTCAGTACATAAAGCGGAACATATACATTCTTTACACACGAAACACACCCTTATTTACAGTCTCCCTTCTCGATTCTCTGCTCCTCTCTGTTCGTCTCGTTTGAGCTACGTAACTGAGACCTTTCACAACCATTCATGCTGCTTCCTCTTCCGTTGTGGATCTAAAGCCGGGCTGATCCTGGAGGGTCTGAGTTGACAGGAACTTGAGCTTGACATATTATCAAGCAGAAGCCGCTCACAGTGTGTTGTAACTGTGTTTTGCCACACCCTGATGAAGACATTTGATTACATTACAATTGACTTGTAGAAATCAGGAATTACTTAAATTATGTCAAATCTCATCAGAATGGTGGATTATTTGCGATCCACACCTTCTAGGATAAGATAAATGAGACCTGCATAAATTGAAAATATATTTGTGTGTGTATATATATATATATATACACATACACAAACTAAATGAGGTGTGGATTTCATGTCCATAAACTCATCTGAAGAAGGGTTGGGTTTTCTATCTGTTGTCACACCTCACCTCAAAAGACCTCACTGTCATCTGGTCAAAGTTGACTTTTATTGCCCACCATAAATAGAACTATAGAATGTAACCCTATTTGATTATACCACAAAATGAATTCATTTACAGCAAAAAGTGTTTTCACAGATTTTTTATAAACATTGCTAGTGGCGGCATATCAAGCTTCTAAACGTTACACAAATTATCAGAAAGCTAACATGTAAAGCAATTTGTCATGCTACTTATGGAAACAATAGATGTGGGCCAGTACACACATACACATCTTAATCAGCAAAACCTAAGACTGGATAAAGAAATGTAATAAATCCTTGGGAAACATTATCTAACTCAGCTACACAGAAGAAGTCCTTTAATTGGTCCAGTGACTGCCTTAAACTCATTGCCACTTTGATCATTCATCCTTACATGTTGTGTAAGTTTTATTTTTCATAACGTCCACTGTAATAAAGTCTGGCACGTTTACTCAGGGTTTGGTCAATTTATCATGCCGGCAGGCGGTGCCAGCCATGCCAAGTCACGTGTAGACAAAAGTGTTACACAACTATATGTAACTTGCATAAATACGGTGTTTATATAGTCTTAAAATGTCTCACCTGCCAGCACAGTGAACTGCAGAGTCTGAGATAACTTTCCTTCTGAAATGTAAGACAATCTGGAATGTGGTCTATCTTGGTTTAAAATTAATATGTAGGCTATGTAACACAAATTGAAGGAATTAGTGAATAAGTGTAGTTTTGGCGAGTTTTGTTTTTGTCATTTCATCAATTTCCAAATAACACTGTTCTCATCCTTGTGTTGTCTTAGGGTAAAAAATGACCTACCACTATGTTTAACATCAGAGAACCCCCCCTTCCCCCTAATATATTTCAAGTTAAACCTAATCTACTTTTCCTAGAGTTACCCCAGATATTCACAAAGTTTATGATGAATGTCTTGTTTCTTCATGCGAAATGTATATGGGGTTTCAAATTAAATTAAGAGGGTTTATTCTAGGGGTTTTGTGAAGGCGGGTCAATTTTGACCCTTAGGACAAGGGGACAAGACAACATGATTAACAACCTGATGGTTTGGAACAGGTTATTGCAATGGAGGGCCACAACACCAGGCGATTTGCTATTATTTTGGCATCACTGGTCACCTACATCATTGCTATAGTGTTCAATATCCTCGCAGGACCGGGAGCACGTAAGTTATAACATTAAGGCATGGACGCCCTAAAGGATAAAGTTAGTGCATGAATAAATGAATGGTGGAACACTTTCTTTTCTATTGCCTTAATTCTCATTTTCTTAATCCTTGTCGTGATCTTTCGGTCCTCAGCACCGTTTCTGAGTAGGACTGGAAATATATCAAGTAAATATGACACACAGATCACCCCGTCTGGCTGGACATTCTCTATCTGGGTGGTTATTTACATCTGGCTGACTTTTATGATGGTCTACATCCTCTGTACACTCTGCCTACGGTACGGATGCGCTCCCTACTTGTAGTTAATTGATCATCATAAGATAAATACATTTACTGTCAAAATGTTGATATTGGTTATAACTGTAATTGCATTACATGTTTTCAGGAATTCTTATGGCTACAAATACTGTAGTCCATCTGTGTTACCATATGGATTCTTTATCTCCTGGATTTTGAACATGATTTGCAACATCGCATGGCTTTTCCTATGGGACAGAGAGTAAGTTACTTTACAACTGAACAATAGATGGAAGTATCCTGGTATTTTTCTGATAAAACTGAATGTAATGTCGTTGTGTTTTATGTTTCCTTTCTTTTAAGGGAGATGATTGCAGCACTTGTGTTTATGGCATTGATAGCCCTGACAAACTACATCATGATTTTCTTCTCCTGTCATGGACTGAAAGTCTATGGTGCTTGGCTAAACAAATACCAGAATCGTGACCTGTGGCTTATCCGTGTTCTTGTGAGTCAGAGAGAAACTACTCTTATAGATTCATTTTGGTGATAAGGGTAAAGTGTATTTTATATGTAAATTTTGTTGACAGACGCTATATTTTATTGTTGAAGGAGCACATGCAGTTTTAGCAGTTCAAAGATGTTTGTGCTCCTGCAGGTCCAGAATGGCATCGGAATCTACACAACATGGATTACACTTGCTCATTTACACACTCATCAACCTCGCCGTGGTGATGGACTATGATGGACAGCTGTCTAAAGAGGATGCTGGCACTGTGTGTCTCTCCATCCTGCTCGTAGTAGTGGTCTTCTGGTAAGCCTTGTATAAGTACATTTACTTTAAATAAGAAATTGCCTGCATTTTTGAGTGCCCCATCCATACATGCTTTTTGCCCTTTCAGGTTCCTTGTTGAGAACTCTGTGCTTGACAAATATGTTCGCTACATCCTGACCATCTACCCTGTGGTTATTGTGGCTCTGACCGGAAACATGACCAAGAACTACGACTCCGCAGCTCCCAGTCGCAATGGGATTTTTATTGGTTGGTGCAACACCCTAAATATATGTGAATCTACGGCGCTATTATCAGTGTGTGCTTTTCATTTGTGAGTTGTTTGATTCGTTTGACTCATTTTGTTTTGCTCCTCCAGCCGTGCTGCTGGGTCTGGCGTGCCTGCTGTTTGTCCTGAGGGTCGTGTTAGTGTTGTGGAGGCACTTCAACAGGCCTTTCTACTCAGGCATTGATTCTGAAGAGGTCGTATCACTGAGAGAGATCGCTGAGAGGCAGAAAAAGATATTTATCTAAGAAAAACACTTGCATTCCATGCCGTCGTAAGACTGAAATGTGTCTGGGTAGCGACTATTCATGAGCAAGATTTATTTTTACACTCAGTTTTGTCATTTGTAAATTGTAATTTGTACTATATATACTATATGTATATTTGTGAAAATATAAATTTTTGGTCTGATTTACATTTTTGTGTCGGTTTTTATGTGAGCTGTTGTTAAAATGTACCACAGTGTACATAACACAGTTTATGACAACCAAATGATTTGATATTTAAGTGTATATTTGCTCGTGGGTGTTGGTCAAAGCATAATCATTTTTTATGTATAGTGCCGGCAATAACACAGGTGATTAATGCTTCATTTAATTCTGGAACATTCCCCTCTTCATTTAAAGTGGCTCGGGTAACACCGCTGCTCAAGAAGCCGTCTCTCGATCCCACTCAGGTGGGAAACTATCGACCGGTCTCACTTCTCACGCTCCTATCAAAAACCATTGAGAGGGCAGCTTCCAAACAGGTCACAGAGTTCCTAGCAAGGAACAATCTCCTCGATCCAAACCAGTCTGGATTCAAAAGTGGTCACTCCACCGAAACAGCCCTGTTGTCTGTGACAGAGGCCTTGAAAACAACTAGAGCAGCAGCTCAATCCTCAGCTCTCGTCCTGCTTGATTTATCAGCTGCGTTTGATACAGTCAACCACCGCATCCTTCTGTCCATACTGTCAAGTATGGGCATTTCTGGCAAGGCTCACTCCTGGTTTGAATCGTACCTCACTGGGCGCTCGTTCAATGTGTCATGGCAAGGTCAGCTGTCTGTACCTCACCACCTTACCACAGGGGTGCCCCAAGGCTCGGTGATGGGACCACTTCTCTTTGCCATTTACACCACTTCGCTGGGCCCTATCATCCGCTCGCATGGTTTTTCCTATCATTGCTATGCCGATGATACTCAACTGTTTCTGTCTTTCCCTCCTGAGGACACCACTGTCTCGGCGCGGATCTCGGACTGTCGTGCTGATATATCCACATGGATGAAAAACCACCACCTTCAGCTGAACCTGGCCAAAACGGAACTGATGGTCTTTCCAGCCAAACAGGCCATCCACCACAACATCAGCATCAATATTGACTCCTTGTCTCTTGTTCCATCCAAAACAGCAAGAAACCTCGGGGTCATTATTGATGACCAACTGACTTTCACGGACCACATTGCCTCTGTCTCTAGGTCCTGCCGCTTTGCGCTATTCAACATCCGCAAAATCAGGCCGTACCTAACCCAGTATGCCACCCAGCTGCTGGTGCAAACCTTGGTGAATTCACGCCTTGATTACTGCAACGCCCTCCTAACGGGCCTGCCGGCTTGCGTGGTGAAACCACTACAAATGATCCAGAACGCGGCGGCGCGTCTGGTGTTCAACCAACCGAAGAGGGCACACGTCACCCCGCTACTCATTGACCTCCACTGGCTGCCTGTAGCTGCTCGCATTAAGTTCAAGTCACTTATGCTTGCCTACAGAGTGCTTGATGGTTCTGCTCCTATCTACCTAAATGCTCTTGTAAGGGCAAATGTTACACCCAGGATGCTGCGCTCTTCTAGTGAGCGTCGTTTGGCACTGCCGTCTGTGCAAGCACGGCAGTCCAGACTATTCTCATTTGTAGTTCCACGTTGGTGGAATGAGCTGCCCAGCACTACCAGAGCAGGGGCGTCCCTCTCTACCTTTAAGAAGCTTTTGAAGACCCAACTCTTCAGAGAGCACTTCCCGTCCTAACTGGCACTTCGACTAGTGCGTAACTTGCAATTACAGCAGTTACACTTCTGCACTCTTTCTTTCTTTTTATTTCATTTTGTTATATTTCTAATGTAAAGTAGTATTTATTTATTGTTACACCAGGTTCTATTGCTCGTAGCTTGAATATTCTCTCCCTTGTACGTCGCTTTGGACAAAAGCGTCTGCTAAATGACTAAATGTAAATGTAATGCTGATTAGTCATTTTTTTACAGTGTTTTGAAGAATGTTGACGAACCATAACCAATGTTTTTTTATATGAATCTATGAGGAATATGTGATGTAAATGAATAATTTTTGTGTTCTCCATGATCACAGTCTATCTAATGTAATAAAGCTCATCTATTTTATTGGTTTGAAGATTTGTTTCAGTGGGGACAAATGTTGAAGCACCAAAAAAAAAAAAGACTAAAATGGTGCATTCTCATTTAAAGGCACAATCTTTTATTTTGAATCCATACTTTTTAGTATAATTCAGCAAATTGCTCCTCACTGTTCTCAAGCAGTCTATTCTATGCATGCTCAAAACTTCAGTGTTCATTCACAATCCTAGTTCTGTTAATGGGAAACAAACACACTGGTTTGGACCAAGCCCTAAACACTCCCAACCAATCAACACGTTGCTTCAGGAACATACAAGGGAGGGTTAACTGTTGATTGACTGTTAAGATATTAGCAATCAGATATTAGCAATCTTTCGCCAGAATCGTGGCCTCTGCCTTTAAATCTGAGAATGTCTTGGTACTTATTCTTTAACATTACAACCACAATTTCTAGCATGTGACTGACATAGATACATACGACCTCATACTCGCACCCTTCCTGGTAATATATCTGTTAGTGGGTTTTTCTACAAGGGCCTTGTAGAGGCTGGACCAGGGGAGGAACGTGAGCAGGAGTGTAGCGAGGAAGCCCACTTGAGCCAGGGCTCTCTGGTTGTCAACTGATGGACGAAGGTGTCAGTAGACATTGTGCGGAAGGGTAGATGATCGTATACCCGGAAGTAAGGGTTGAACTGTGCTTGTATGACCCTGTGTAAAACTGACATCCGTGCATGACAGAAAGTGCAGCTGGGATGACACAAAAGGACTTTTAGTCGAGCGTGGCCATTCTTGCTGACATTTGAAACATTTATGGCGCCAGAGTTAAATAAATCTTAAGTATATATAAATCCTGTGCAATGTTTGTGAAATGGCTTCACTTTCATCTTTGTGCTGCGAGTGAGCCCGACAATTGCCCAAATATACTGATCTCCGGAGTCCTGAGAACTTGAGTGAATTTTCACTTAACATAGACTAAATTTAAAATGCTTCTGAACTAACACTGATGATTGAACTCTGACGCCATGATGGGTGTCCCCCAGTATTGTTCACTTAACACAATTTGTTTCTCTGTTTTTTATATGTTGCATTGCTTTAGTTATGCTTTAGCTAAGATAAAGATAAAGGCCCTTGGCATCAGTGGTGTGCCATCAAGACATGGATGCATGCATGGATCTATCTCTCCATTAATGTCGTTCCACTTCTTGAGCAGAAATAGGACTACTAGTCACCACTAGAGGACAGGATAGACTTATGTAAATACCAGGTGCAGTGAGAAGTTGAGGGATCTTGACATAAAGGAATATCTTGACTTTTTACATCTTTATTTATGTCATGATACACTACTATACTATACATGTTTTGTGGGACCACTTCTGGCATATGCTGTACTTGTTTACTGGACTACTTCACTGTGTACTTGTTTTACTATGATATTAAACAGTTTGTTGAGATTTCACCAAAACACTCACCAGTGTTGCTTTTGAGACTCCACCTCATTTTAAAGTGTTTCAAAATAAAACATATGCCACTGGCTTCAGTTTCCTTGATGGGTCTCATCAAATTGCCACAGACATACTAGGGTATCTCAACTCAACCAACTGTGTTTATTTGTTTCATCAAGGAAAATCAAAATTGGGATTTTTTTCTTTTAAGAAAAGAGAAACATGCCTGATCTATGCCACTATCAGGGATATAGAAACAACCCACAGTAAATAAACCTGTGATGATAAAACATGTGATGATAAAAAAGGGAATGGTCAAGGACACATCATTGCCTATATGCCAATAGTACAGCTAGACTTGCTACCTCAGCTACTGAGACTAGTGACTTACCAATCACACCACATTAAATAAGATGAAATGCTGTCCTCGATTCTGGCGAATAAAGGCTGATATTTGAATTCAACAACCAAATTAAATACACACGCAGAGTTCTTCACACAGAACAGAAAACTAGAGGGCCGTGAGGAGAAATTTGCTGAATTTGACAAAATGTGTATTGGATTACAGCCAAGGACTTTGCCTTTAACAATACAATGATAAGAACCATACTCACAACAGGTGAGACCTGTAACCACCCAGCTTGAGTCCCTCTTTTTACATAATCATCTTGAGAAAGCTGCAGGGTTGGTCTTCAGTCTACAGTCATACCCTCTTCCTGTGGTCAAAGTTTACATTTTATTGTGGAAATATACAATAACTTATTATACAATGTGTTTTCCCCACCGTCCTTCAGAAAGGACACTAGATTTAGTATTTCTTTTTCAGACGTTGTTCATATTAACTGCAAACATGTAAACCTCTTTTAAAAGTTGTGACAATGATACATATTAACAGAACTAAAAAGATGATCATTGTAAATATGCTCAACACCATTCCGAGGACACCTAGCCCTTGACACTCAGTCATGTGGATTCCGTGGATTATCCTGACTAATCAGTGATCAGTAATTGCAGCTTCAAACGACGAAAATACCTTTTTATATAAATGAGAAATCACATGTGGTAATAATGGAGTGTTGATGATTCTGCTTTTTGAGTGGTTAAGAACAGAGAAGAGTAGGACTAAATACTTGCCACTGGCTACTGTTCAGCAGGCTGTCCAGGAATCCCTTTCAGTTGAGTATTACATATTGTGAATGTGGCTCTCTTCAGTATTGTTTAACTTGCTGAAGATAGCCTACATGTTCCAGAACCGTGGCCGGCAACAGGGTGTAGTAACTGAGGGAGCATTTTAGATTTGCAGTTGGGGGGCAACATTTTCTAGTGTTAAATTGGTCTAAGATACAGTGATGCAGGCATGAACGGGCAAAATAGGGGAGAACCGGGTAGAGAGTACAACTTTTAACATTTTAAAAATGTATAGCCAGTATTTTGTGATATAGGCTACATCCGTCCTCTGACGGATCAATTTACAGAACAAACGCACGCGAATACAATGTCGCCTACATGCCGAATTGTAGGCTATAGCTACAGGCTATAGGTTGACGAAATGTCTTCAAATCATTGTTAACGGGATGTCATATTGGTGTGAACAGTTGGAGGGCAACTAAAATATACAAATTCCGTCTGGTATAGTGTAGGCTACTACATGGACGGATTAAGAAACCACGGGCCCCTGGGCCTGGACATGCTGAAGGGCCCCCCCTCCGCGAAAAAAAAGAATTGTGCGCCTGCAAAACACGCACGCACACGCACACACAAACACAACCAATGTGTTGGATTTTAAGGTCGAATTAGATACTTTGGCTAATGTATTGAGAAAGTAAAGTTTACTCCGTCACCTCCACCTTCGGTGAGGTGTGCACTGCCCCGCTATTGTTTCTGACATTACATGTGACAGGGCAACAGCCGAGTGATTCTTTTCCAAATTGAAACTGATTAAGACCTACCTGAGGGGCAGCATGGGGCAGGAGAGGCTGAATGGGCTGGCTATCCCGTCCATTGAAAAATCAAATCATGCATCACCACTTTTATGTCTGAAAGGCATCGTTCGGCAGGTGTAGTCTACTGTGCCTGCTTGTAGGTCTTGACTTTCAGATTCTGCGCCTAAACTAGCTATATCGTATCGTCTCATCACATGATCAAATAGAGACTTGACATTGGACAACAAGATACATATTACCCAGTGATCATCATTGCAAATCTGTATATGACAAAAATAACAAAGAAAATAAGAAATTATTAATTTAATTGAATCGGTTTTTTATTAGTTTCTATAGTAGCCTATATGTACGATAAGCATATATTTTTGTTATAGATTGCTACTGACGATTTCCCCCTAAAAATGATGAAAACCATGACAGAGACCGGTTTGTCATTTTGAGGGTATATATTGCATAAGGTATCCTTGGCAGTCCCATAAAAGTCATGCGTGATCAATGTCCCATTAATCTAGCTTTTTCTAACACAGCACAGGTACACTCAATTAAAGCATTAGCAAATTAATAAAATACACCTTTTTCAACCACAAATAAGAGACATAACAGTGACTTCACGCAGAGGCTCTGGCCTAGGGGCCCCCTGAGCTCATGGGCCCCTGGGCCTGGGCCCGGTAGGCCCGTTCGTTAATCCATCCCTGGGCTACTAATGCAACTTCGCGACACGATCGTCCTTGACACTAAATTATTCTAATTATGCTAAAATAAACATTACTTTAAAGTTTCAAACATGCTGGGATATTTAAAACAGTCTGCTGCTGTTGCTAGCTAGACACCATATTTCTTGCAGACTATATAGCAAACCATATTTCCGTCATAACCTATGGCCTATGTAGCCCTATTTAACCCCTGATCATGGTAACCTTGATCTGTGGTGCCTTAACACGACGCAAGTTCACACCTCTTCCATTAGGAATCAGTTTCAATAGGAACTGGTTCTCACTGCTTCACATCAAAGCCAATAGACAAGAGATTGTGGAATCAAAAAAGAAATTGAACTCCATTTCCTTTATAATTATGTCAGACACATGCAAATGATCCAGCAGTAAAACAATAACTGGCTTTCTTAGTCTGGAGAGACATGCCATCAAATATATTAGTCTTTGTAAACGTAGTAATTCCTTGCATAAAAAGTTGTAATTTTAATTTTTTTTATTTCATAACACTGTTAACACCATCATAAAGTCACAATAAACTGACACATACTTTGATATCCTTTCATAAGGTTCCATAACCTCATCACCAAGTGCACGTGTGGATATGTAACGCCCCCTAGTTACACAACTGTGGCGCTTAAATAACCAGCAAATGCATGCTGATGACACTTGAGGATCTGTCATAAAAAAGAAACGCTCTAGCCAGCGAATCATCGACACATGAAGCTTCAAAGGTAACTTGACAAAATGCTAGATCTAGTATATTTTGTAAACTTCCATGTTATTTTCCTAAAGATTTAAGCTGTGTTCAGACGCAACATAATTTTTTCTGATGAAAAACCCTTTAGAAAAATCTGTTCCAAAATGCATTTGAAAGCTTTTTGTTTTGACAAACGTTTTCCATATGTTTTAAGTCCACATCAAAACGCTGAAACGCCCTAGTGGTATCAGCATAAGGTGACCAGATTTCTGAGACAAAATCCGACGACATTTTCAGTTCAGACACGTAAACACCTCCAAAACAGTGTAATGTTTTTATCTTTGTAAACGAAAAACGGGGACTGTCCCGTCTGGTCACCCTATACAAACGGTCGACAGTGACGTCATCGTTTATGAAACCTTTTTTATTTATATATTTCTTAAATACCACACGACGCAAACTCGTTGTTAACAAATACATGCACATCCGACAGCTTTCTCGAAAAGTTTCGTTTTCGAGGACGGGAACGCTGTTTTAGTGTAGATGGAAGGGCTAAACAGAGAAATAATTATCCAGTTCTGTCGTGCGTTAAGGCAGCTACAAGTCTTTTATTGTCAGCTGGGAATTGGGAAAGTTCCCATTCAGTAGCCAGAAAGTTAACATTACATTAGTTAAACAAAAGTTAAATGTTAAGTAGGCTATCGTTTAACATCACAATCACCTGGGCTAATGAGTAGGCTACAACATAAATAAACAATTAAGTGACTTATTTGTGCGCAGAGCAAGTAGGCCTACATTTTTGACCACAAACGTTTCCATAACGACTGACGTCAAACCTACTTCTCGGAGCTCTCAAAAACCTCCCACTCTCTTTGACAAGCTTTCAGGTGTAGTCGTAGTTTTCAGTCACTTGACTACAATGGGTAGCCTACCTGGCGGGCAAAAAGAACAGCGAAACAGCGAAGATGGCGACCAATAGTGGACATCTTCGAGCAGTGCAGCCTACTCAATTACGATCGCCATCAACCACAGATCATAACACTATAGCCGGACAGACATATCTAGAAAAAAATAACATTTTAGGAACTTGTGATCCCTTTACTGCACCCGCTGATATTTGTATTTCTATAACGTCGTCAAAGTCCCTGCCTGAGCTCCAGTTTGGAGATATTTACATCTATCTAATAGAAAATCCGTCCCCCTAACATCTCAAAAACGGAGCTACCAGCTACTAATTCCAGCTCCAAAAGTAAGGCTACTTTACTGCGTGTCCGAGAAAAGTTGACCCAGAAGACGTCTACAATTAGCTGGCAGCAACGTGAGCGGGTTTTAAATGCGATAAAAACACAATTCGGGCTTGTCTCCTCGCTGATTTGAACAGCCAACCGAGCAACAACTGTCTGGCATTTTACTACCTAAGTCAGACAATGTTAAAGCGGAGATATTAAATGATCTTGAATGAAAGGTGGTCGGTTCCTGTATAAATTCCAGTGGTAGACAGCTGTGGAATGTTTTTCTTGCCCGTCAACTGGCTTTCTGACGTCACGTGAAAACTATGAATTCTCTCACTCAGAAGTCAAGAATGGTTTTATCTAAAAAGAATGCATGAAACTACAACAAAGTCCGAGGTAAGCTAGGCCTACTACCTCTTTTCCGAGTTAGCCAACATTACTTGAACAGGTTAATGACGACTGCAAACCTGCAAAAATCTAAATTCTACGAAATATTGTAGAGTTGATGCTGTTTCAAGACAGTCTAACTTGTAAACTCGCTTTTATTCAAAAACTGCAGTATCCTCGCGGCTTTATGAGAGGGTTGCAGTTTCCGGCAGGGGTGCAGAACGTTTTTGGTCATCTGTTGACATTCAAGCAGCAGATATACTTTACAATACTTGTAGCTAGCTACCTAATTCGCAAAGGCAAGGCATTTGGATAGAAGAAGCTTTCCCCCCCCAAAAAAGGGACGAGGCAATTAGGCGCAGGCGAGGTTAACTGTTGCTGACCATTTGGACAGGCGCAAGGTAAAATGGAACGACGTGACATGAACCGTATCGATTTCCAGACAGTAGCCTACTCCATATAATTATATGTTAAACAGAGGCTGACAGGATGAAAAAAAACGTTACTTGTGAACACAGCCTTAGAGAGTGTTGTTTTGTTGATAAGTGGTACAGCCTATGTTGTAAATAGTAAATAATTTGCCAATGCAAATATCTGCTGATTATGCTACTATTTTTACGATGACAAGACTGAAAGGTTTTCAGCTTTTAAAATCCACTAATTTGCTACTTTTTGTTGTCGTTGCAATGGAATAGAATGGAAGGCCACAGCATTGGACGCTTGGGCGCTATTGTGGTTTCATTCTGCGCATTCATCGTTGTACTGGTTCTTAATGCAATAGCTGGACCAGGATTACGTAAGTTTAAAAACTCATGATACAAGTCTTCTTTTGCTTATCTTGCCACCAAACGCTTTTTTTCTGCAGTAGACACCACAGACCGGACTATATGTTGTAACTCCTGTCTTTTTTTCTTTAGCACCATTTACGAACAGCACTGGAGATATATCAGATAAATATGGCACTCAGATCACGCCCTCTGGCTGGACGTTTTCCATCTGGGGTGTAATTTACGCCTGGTTGACGGCAATGTTCGGCTACATCCTCAGCACAATCTGCCGACGGTATGGATTATCTGTCTAATCCTGTATTGTGAACAGCATGAAGGATCAGTTTGCCATTAAAATATCATAGACTAACAGTGTTTCCATTATACCTTTTCAGCAATGCCTACGGCTATATGTACTGTAGTCCTCCTGTGTTGCCATATGGATTCTTCATTTCCTGGATACTTAATATGATACTTAACATTGCATGGCTTTTGCTATGGGACAGACAGTAAGTTGCTAAGCATCCCCCCATCAATTGATACACTGTGTTTGTAAAATATGTGGCTACAGCATATGTAGTCTTTATTTATTTTATTTCTCTTCAGGGAAATGATTGCTGCATTTGTGGTTCTGGCGCTGGTAGCCTTCACAAACTATGCTTTGATATTCTTCTCCTGTCATGGATTGAAAGACTATGGTGCTTGGCTGAACAAATACCACAAAGTAGACTTGTGGCTTGTCCGTGTGATGGTGAGTCAGGGAGAACTTTTGGTTTTTCACTGTATAGTAGGTATTGGAAGTGTAGTTTCAAGACTAAAACTTTTGTGCTCCATTGTTTTAGGTTCAGAATGGCATAGGCATTTACACGACATGGACAACAATTGCCACCTTGATCAACCTCACCATTGTTATGGACTATAATGGGCAGCTTTCCACATTGGATGCAGGCACTGTATCTTTCTCGATTCTGCTGGTTGAAGTGGTTGTTTGGTAAGCCTTGTTATGGAGAACAAAAAACATGAAACTTCCTGATATTTGTGACAAAGAAGAAGAACAAGAAAGGTCCTTGTATTTGGGTGTACTGATACACACAAAGACATGAAACTTCCTGATATTCCAGATGCACACCCCACATTAACTTTGAACATGAACATGAACATTTTCCTAATATTGTAATATTTCCTAATATGAAAAATTATGTTGTACATACAGGTTCATTGTTGAGAACTTTGTGCTTGACAAACATGTCCGCTACATCCTGACCATCTACCCTGTGGTTATTGTGGCTCTGACCGGAAACATGACCAAGAACTACGACTCTGCAGCACCCAGTCGCAATGGGACTTTTATTGGTAGGTGCAACACCCTTAACACTGGAATGAATTTGGACTGTTTGTAACTGTGTGGTTAAAAGGACTCCTTTAATTGTTGTACTTCCAGCTGTGCTCTTGGCTCTGGCGTGTGTCCTGTTTGCCATACGAATAGTTTTGGTGGTCTGGAGGCACATGAAGAGACCCTTCTACAAAGGCATGGATGCTGAAACCGTTATGTCACCGATGGACATAGCTGAGAGGCAAAGGAAGATATTTTCTTAGGAGAAATGATGCGTGCATAAATGTGTTTGGATTATAAGCAAGATTGTTATGCACTAAATACATTCCTTGTCACGTTAATTAAAAATATATATATGTATTAAAAACAACAAAGGATGTATTCAAATTGTATTTTTGTATATAAGCAATATAATTTATTATTTTTAAATGAACCAAAGTGCTGTACGTATGTAACTAGGACAGCAGGAAAAAAGTGTTTGTTATTGAACCATTGAATTGTCACCATATATCTCTGACCTACGAACTGTTCAATGTTTGCTATATAGTGGATCTTCAAATTCATAAAGTAATAAACATCTGGTGTGCATTTGTCAGTACTCCTAGAGCAACTTATGAAGGCAGATAAAAGCTCTGTAGGCAACTGACCTTCAGTTGGCTATAATTAACCAGACCTACTGTTGTTTTTTTTTTTATAGATTCTGGGTTTTCCATAATTCTTTATGTCTGTAAATTGGCAATGTTTTTTACATTATGATGTTGATGGGTTTTTTTTTTGTAAAGAAGGCCATTATTTACTGTTTTTAACTGATTCAGGTTTTCTCATAATTTTTTATGACTGTAAATTGACAATGTTTTTTACAGTTTTTAATGTTTTTTTTTAATAAAGACGGTAATTATTTTTACAGAATGTGTGATGCCAATTCTTACCTGACATTTTATATGCCTTGTTTTAAACACTCACTTAACAGTGAATAGCACTTCATCCTGAACATTGAAAATCGAAATTTCATTCAATGTCCAGTAGGAGAGATGTTGCGTTCACAGTGTTTTGAATGCGTGTTGTCATTTCAAACACGCGAAGAAGGACAAAAAACGGGCGCCAATAGCAGCTAGGAGGCGTAGCTAATCAACTTCAAGACGTTTATTTTAACAAGGGGCGCTGATTTGTCTTTTTAATAGTGGCCACATCTTTATTTTTAAGTGTAACGGCTTTGTAACCGATGTGGAATTTTACTATTTATTTCATACCTAAGTTATGTGCTAATTTGAAAATGGCGGGCAGCTAATAACAAGGTAGCTAACAGTAGAATTGGGTTAACGTTAGCTGGTAACACAACAATGGAAAACAGAACTTCAGACTTGGTAAGGAGTTACATTTAAAAATGGTTATTTTCATAGTCTGTAGCTTGGTGAAGGTATGTAAAGATCACCAACCTTCAAGCTCAATTTATCCAGCTGTTTTAGGAGCCATACGATTTTCCCACTGCACGTTGACATATAGTTTGGCTAGCCAGCCATTTAGCACAACAACTTTATGATTGTATACGTTTTAGCCACTACTTAGCTCTGTGGCAGTGAAATTCTTTACGCATTATACGTTAACGTTCATGTTACTGACTTCAAAATAGTATACGTTGGATTTATTCTCATTCTGTTACAAGTAAGCTCGAATACACCCTAGTGTTGCTGAGCTAACGTTACCACGCTATGAACTGTTAGTTGGCTGGTGACGGGTGATGTATTGCGCTGTTATTTCAATCTATTTCATATGCTTGTAGATCAAAGGCAGGAACAAACTGAGATACTTCACAAACGATGAAGGGTAAAATCAGCTTTTTATACATCTGACGCTAACTTACGTGATTAAACTGCTCATCGTATTGTCAGCTACCAGGGCTGTTAGCCAGAAATATTGCTAAACCTATCGAGAGGCACAACATGAGTGAATGAAGAAATATCATTCTGTTTTAGGACGGCGGTATCACAGATAAAGGAGGTGTTTTCAGTCCGTGACATCGATGAGTTCTTTGGTGAGACAAAATCCTACCTAGTTTACTTAATTCATCGCCCCGAGTTGACCAGTCTATCCCGTTAATTCCAGTTTGAGTGATCTTCAAGACCGTATTGGCGTTAATATAGTCATAATGCTGCCTTCCCTTTCAGACGGTATATCTCAAACTAAGCTGGACAGTGGGTTTCTGTCTCCGTTACCCAAGAGCACACCAGGTGCAGGAGCAGAAGAGGAAGATGCACCAGTATGTGTTACACAACCTCAAGTGGTCGTGAAAGTGTCTGAATTTGACTTGCCTGTAGTTTCATCATAGTTACCATCGCCCTTCGTATCTTAGCAGGAAGCAGAACGTGTTGCCCTTCCAGCAGATGACAAAACCATAGGAGAAAATGGGTTAACAGATAAAGGTACTGTGCTTACACTTTTACTTTGGTATTATTTTAACATTCATTTTGTTTGTGCATCTGTGTCTATTTTGACAGAAAAAAAAAAAAAAAACATTTTCACAGGTACACTACATGAACCATTTAAGTTCTGCATCAGCTGGAACTAAAATAGATGTTTATGTTGTTATGCAGAGAGTTCTTTTAAAGATAGCGTCCCATTGAAGACGTCCAGCCCCATTGCTGTGGCTCCAAGTATCCATGAAGCTGGAGATGAAGAAAAGCCTTTGGGATCGCCGCTGCTCCTCGCCGATGACAATGAGGATCCCATTGAAGGCAACATGGACCACAAAGAGGACCTAGTCAGGGAGTCTTCATTTGTGTAAGAACTACTGAATGACTTTCATGTATTGGGGCGGAGGAGGGGGGGGGGTTCTTAGTATGAACAGGCTTTGACTTTATCCATTTTGTGTGCAGTGAGTCCTCACTGACCCCACCAAAGAGATTTACTTTGGGTGTTCGCACACAGCAAAGAGACAAGTCCCCAGTGTTCACGTAAGATTTTGAACTGTTTGCCATTCACTTATTATTTCATTTCCCCCTCTTTTTTCATTGTTTATCCATGCACCATCCAGTTACTGCTTTCTCAGATCTAGATGTTTGAATTTTTCAACAGCGTACTGGCAAGAAGAAACCATGAACGTCCTGAGCAGAAGAATGTGCCTGTTGCATCAGAGAGCCACACTCTGATAGGGGCTCAAATGTGAGAACACTTTGATATTTGTTTTCCTCTTGTGCTTAGTTCTTTTTTTTTCTCTATTCATTTTTTTCAGATTCCATGCATAGAATGCATATGCAAATGTGGGAAAAGAAAACATCTTAATGTAACTGCATGTTTCCCTTTGCTGTTTTAGCAACATTAAGCATGACTTGATATCTGATGTAATTGCATATATGGGCACTGTGTTTTTTTCCTCAGGGATGGGGAGTCTTTGATGCAAACTTCAGTTTCAACACAGACTGCACAGTCTGTGGTTAAGGCCATTAAGGAGTCGGACTCCAGCCTGAAGTCCTCCAGCGCGACTGATGAACAATCTTTCCAGAAGAAACTCAGAGAGTTCATGGCCCCGAAGGTCACAGAGAGGTGACGGAGAGATCAGTGTAGTTTAAAGACCTTTTTGGGGGAGGGAGGGTGTCATGATGAAGGATATGTACAGGATTCGTACAGGATACGTGCGCAGGATATCAGATGCCTTTTTAAATTTTCATATGCAGTAGAAATAGTTTTTTATAGTTTGTACGTATTTAATGAGGTTGAACACATGACGTTTGCATTGCTAGTTCTGTGACCTGTCACCCGCGCTGCTCGTGTAGTGCATGAGCAAAGGGCACCTGCTGAACCATCTCTCGTGTCTTACAGGGCCAGGCTCCCGGTGCCCGTCAGAGCCCCCTCTCCGCAGGAGCTGGACGACGACGACTTCCTCTTCCTGGAAGATGATGCTCCACTGCTCTTCAGCCTCAAGCGGAAGACCCAGAGCCAGAGGCAGACGAGCAAGAAGGCCGAGACCGAAACCAGGACTACCACTGGAGATGGAGCGTCATCAGAGAATGAGCTTGGGACAGGGGGTAACACGGCTTCTACCTCAGAACCCCCACCCAAAGGCCCTGCCACCCACAAGAAGAGAGGCAAGCAGGGCAAACCGACTGATGCTGGAGAGGGAGCTTCCACGGAGGCCCATGAGGTAGGGGGTAACACAGATGGGGTGGCCCCCGCAGAGCCTCCACCAGCGGCTCCATCCACTCAGAAGAAGAGAGGCAAGCAGGGACAACAGACTGAAAAAGGGGCTTCTGGGGATGCCCCTGGGGTAGGGAGAGATCCAGCAGAAGCCGCTCCTCCCGAGCCTCCACTGAAGGCCCCAGCCGCTCAGAAGAAGAGAGGCAAGCAGGGCAAACCGACTGATGCTGGAGAGGGAGCTTCCGCGGAGGCCCATGAGGTAGGGGGTAACACAGATGGGGTGGCCCCCGCAGAGCCTCCACCAGCGGCTCCATCCACTCAGAAGAAGAGAGGCAAGCAGAAGGAAAGAGCTGCTACAGAGTCTCTCACAGCAGAGAAGCCTGATGGACGAATGGGCTCCACAGGGCTTAAGAGATGTCCAGTGACCCCTGGGTCCAAGCCCCTGGCTCCTGCTCCTGCTGATAATGCAGGTAACTATGGTGATGCCACAACCCATAGGTAAATTTGGTAAGGCTTTGCCTATGTGTGTGTTCGTATTTAACCGCAAAATATAAAAGTTCTGTGGCATACAATTAAGCATTGGCGATGATTCACTATGTCATCTGTTTCTAGGGTTTGGGAAGTTCATAATCCTGTATGTTTGAAATGTAAAAATGTGCCTGTACTGGTGGCTGTTCCTGCTGTTGTTATAGCACTGTTTATAACATGTTTTTTTTTTTACAGTTCAACAGAAAGCCAGACAGAAGGGGCCATCAAAGCATAAACCTTTCCTGAGTACAAACAAAAAAAAGAAAAAAATTCACAGCCGTTTATCAGAGTGGTATTCGGTCACCAGCTCACCAGACCGTGAGCACAAATCAAACGTCCAAATGAGCAAAGCTGCGTCCATCACCGCAAGCCCTGAAAGCACTGGACAAGCTACTGATGCTGCTCCGTCGCAGGCGAGCCCGAAGGCAAAAAGCAGACAGAAGGAGAAGGAAAGCAAGAGAGCAAAACTGGTGCAGCCAGAAGAGAGTGAAGCGGGAGGTGCTAGCCCGGCTCAACAAGACTCCCCTCAAGGAGGAGGAGATTCAGATGCCACTGGTGAGAGCCTCTTTACAAGCCAGGGTTCATAGCCAGAACTGTCCACATGCTGACAGTGGCCGATCATGCCTGTGTTGCAAGACATGCAAAACAATTAGATTTATCTTGCTTTATTCAATTGTATTCAATTCAATTGTAATTTCATTAAATACATCAGTAGTATCCAGAGCATCCAATTGTCCAAAGAATACAAAGAAGAAATGGCAAGACCTTGAACTATAATTTTATAAACTACTTTATCATAAATAGAAGGGTCTGCGTAAGATTCAGAATATCATTAGATTCACTGAAAGTTACACAGTGTTGCTTTTGGGCTGTTTAATTTTGTGCATTGTGTCTGGGGCATCAAAACAGAGCTTCTAGTCTAACCCCTGTACTTCTGATGTCTTCCTCCCTCTCAGGTGAGACTGAAGCTGGGCAGCAGGAGCTTTCGCTTGACCTCTCAGGGTCCTCTGCTCTGGGCAAACGCAAAAGGAGCAAGCCTGGAAGCTGGTGGGCTCTCAACCCAGACAAGGAGAATGACAACGATGCACTCGCCAGCAGTCCTCTGAAGAGACAGAAGAAAAGCAAAAGGGAAGACGGGAAGAAGCCGAAGAAAATGGGAAAGGAGGTGGAATCCCGTGAGGAAGACTCCTCCAGTGTTATCGAGGAGGGCAGAAACCAAGCCGGGTTGCCGCAACAGCAAATGGACAAAAAGGCTGTTTCAAAATCTAGACAGAAAAGGGTCAAAGGTGACAGTCGACCAAACCAGAGGAAGCCCCAGACTGATAAAGACAGACGCAGGAGGCCACAGGAGGAGGCTACTTCTGCTCCACCCAATCAGCTGGAAGAGGAAGAGGAGGAGAGGATGGCAGTGGCGGCAGCAGGAGCAGACTCTGAACAGACCGGGTCAGAGCTACAGGTCAACATGTCATCAGGTGAGCTGTCAGAAAAATGTCTATCTGGTTTCCATCTCTTAACTATAACTATGTTGCCCTTGCTATGGGAGTGCTGTTCAGTCTTTAGCCTGGCCATGATGGGCTAGTGCATTCATGCCAATAGCTGAATAGCACACTTTTGTGACTTTGCCTATTCAGGACCAGTGTTCTTGTCAAAATGATTGAAGTTCCTCCAGAACATAATAGTGCGTCCATGCATGATTTGCTGTTGCCCATCATATAAAAATAATTTCTTTAGACTCGTCTCTTTAACATTTAAAACATTGCAGTGATGTTCATGACAAAAGTTTATTGCTGAATTCAGTTCTTTTTCCGCCTTTCAGTTTTCTGTGTTGCATTGTTTAAGATCCTACAGGGTGATCAGCTACTACTTTTTGTCGTCCATCCCCTTATTTGTGCATCCCACCTTCAGTAATGCTCCTGTAACCTCAGTTGAATATGCTTTTATGACTAGTAGGTTCGATAAAGGGGTAAGAAATGACAATAGTAACACAGGGTTGTAAAGATAAGATATGTGTATTTATATTTTATTTTTATATAAGTTAATCAATAGTTTATATAGTCTGTTCAGAGGTATACAAGTAGTGTATGTCTATTAAGTATAAAACAAATAAAGTAATTAAAGAAACATCAAATATATTACTATACAGTTAAATATCAATAGTAAAGGGATTGGTTCAAATATATCAACGTAAGTAAGGCTATGGGTGCACCCTTAATAATGAATCGTGTAATGTTACTAGATTAGTAACAATTATTTACATAATTCATCACACACACCAACACACACTATAATCAATTCAAATGATGTCAAATTATCAATTTCTAATTAACTCAGTTCAAAAAGTCTAGCACGACAGCAATTCTAGCTGTGTGAAGTATCCAAGGAGAATAGGAACAAACTCCAAAGTCAAAAGGGGGAAATATCCAAATGTCCAATGGAAGGAAATAAAATAAAAAAAACGCAAGTCCAAGCTTGGAAGAAAATAAGCGAAAGCGGGAACTTGCCACACTTGCTCAACTGTTCCAAGTTTTTCCATAAAAAAACCTCGCCTAATTTCAAGGAAGAAGGGGGGAAAAAAGGTCCTAAAGGGTTGAAGATTCTTCATGTCGATTTTAATTCATTTCTAATTATTATCGTTTTCGTAGTTCTGTACTGTTACTTTGATTGAACGATTGATCTCTTAACTGTAATAACTGCTTATTTTTAAATAAATTATACATCGCTTGAGGAGTTGGGAGAAACTTCCTGTTATTAATATTCATTTTATTAATTAGTTTGCAGACTCTCAATTTTAAAGTAGTATTGATCTGCAGTATTGCTGTTTGTCTGCCGTATTGACCTCAGCAATATAATTGTGCTCACTTTGCACTCTTACTTCTTTACAGAGGCACCTGCCGAGCCAGCACAGACCTCAAGTGATGACGAGGTGGTTAGCCGACCTGACGTCCCCCAGCCAAGGGGTAGAACACGGAGAGGCCCCAGTAACTGGTGGGAAGGCCAGCAGCTGCAGCCTCAGCCAGCTGAGGACATCATCCCGTCCCCTTCCCCACCACGCTCATTCCCAGAGCCCAGGCCACGAGTCGCGACCCCCGGCATGCCAGTGGGAGCACTCCACCAGAGGGCCGGGAAACTTGCCAGTGGCTCTCAGAAACCCTGCAACCATCTCAAGAAGAACCCTGTGAGGAGACAGGCAGGCACTCCAAAAACTCGCAAAGGCTCCTTGACTGCCTTTGGTGCCATATACACGTCGGGCAAAACTGCCGTCAGGAATACGGCCACTCGTAAGGTGCGTAAGAACTTGTTGAACTCCCTGGAGGACAGTAGCAGCAGGTCCATGGATGGCAGCAGTTACGATCGGCTGAACGGTGACCACGTAAACCAGGAAGCCTGTGACCGAGTTTCGAATTCCGTTGTCCTGGAGGCAGTCGTGCAACTGAAGAGTGGAGACCTGGTTCCTGCTTCAGACTGGCCCTCACAAAATCTAAGGTATATCTGAATCTGTTCATCAACTTTAAGTGGCTTTTTAAAATCACTTATTGAGTTATATAATTTACGATTGTCATGCTATTGTCAGTAGCTCCGATTTTTCTTTCTTTTCTGTTTCCATATATACATGTAAATATATGTATATCTTTAAATATATTTTGTTATGCAATAGAATCACACTTTTACTTCAACTTTTCATTTAAATAGTGCTCCTGGTTTAAAAAGCGGACCTTCCTCAATGGTTGAACTTAGAAGCTTTGAGGAGGAAGAGGACCAAAGTAAGTGACACCCTTTTTTGACTTTCATAATTAAATTTTTTGGGATCTACTAGAATAGATGTACATACTTCAATGACCAAAAAACAAATTTTTCTCATACTGTAAATCTATAGTCACCCTCTGTCTGAAACGCTCTGAAATGCATCATCTTGTACGATAGGAAAAGGGCTGGAATTCCAACAAAAACAGAATGTTTATATGTACAAAAAGCTATATAGCACACTAAATAGTCTTTCCTCTGTTGTCAGTTGCAGCCTTGCCGTCAACCTTACGGGTCCCGATGGCTCTGTCAGAAGGAGACATCTGCGGGCCGTTGCTTCGACCTTTGACCCTGGTGCCCGATGACTGGCAGAACCTCACCTACTGGCTCAGACAAGTGTGGCGGACCAGTGTGAAATGTAATACCACTTGAAGATATACCATTTAGTGTTGTCGTGAAGTTTAAAGAATAATGTATTACTGTCCCAAAATATACCGTGCAATGTTATTTTGTCAGTGTAGCATGAAGTGGTAAATATCTTATTCTGATGGGCTAGTTATTCTGCTGTCAGATGCAACCATTGATGGTTGTGAAGTTAAGCCTCACATGACCTACTGTTTGCTAATATGCAGTGGATTTTTCAATGTGAAATTGGTTATTGTTATTATTTTTATGAAATTAAATGTCACCATAAAAATGAATTATTTTATGTGAGGGGATAACAACATCACATGTATTACACCTGCCTGTGTTAATCCTTAGCTATTTCCCTTATATCATCGCTCTTGAGGGCTCTCTCTCTCTCTCTCACACTCCAGAAATTCAGGTGTGATGAAGGTGCTTAGGTATTGTTTTAATTGTTCAGGGGGAAAAACCCTGTATAACAGATTCAGTGTGGCTATGAGGGCAGTCCTGAGGCAAGGTGTCCCTCATTGACCTTCAGAGGACCTCATTGACCCTGCCCTTAGTTTTATAGCCGCTGCAGTGTCTTGTGTAACGAGTATCTAGTAAAGAGTGGGGCTGTTGATCATAGTCCACACCTTGCCCTGTTTACACTGTCCAACGCCTTTCCTTCCTGTGCAGACGCTGGTCAGGTCGTCACTGCAGACCACTTCCACTGGTACACCCACGAGGGCAGAGCCCTCGGCCACAAGTTTGACCTGCAGTGCACAACGTATGCCAACGGCAAGCTGCTCCTGGGCTCGTACATGAGGAAGCCAGCGCAAGTGGACCAGCACACGACAACAGTGAGTACAGGCTCGGGTCTTCCCACGTATCCCCACCCTGCCTGTGTAAAGTTCAGGACTAAGGTCTTGAGTCTAGTGTTTGTCACTGCTGTTGGTTGTAAAAACCCAGGGGTGATGATTGGGTCATTAGGGAAGGGGAGAATCCTTTATCTCCTCTCTTATCTCAACCATATACTGCTTGAATGTATAAACATACAGAGGTAATGTTTAACTGGTGCCCGAGTGGTGACCTTGTCAGTGGCAACAACAGCAATCTGAATGTTATGTGGAAGCAATGGAGATCCTTACTCCTGAAACACACAAACTTGTTTGCAAACATTTGTGTTTTGTTTTTTGTTCTAATGCAGGTTTTTAATGTATATACAAGTTCTGTGCGTGTTCAAATCAAGGATCTCAGATCTGACTACAACCCTGGCCAAGCATTCGTGGTCCCTCGGGGTAAGTAATCACGTTATAAACTTCACGTTTGCATTTTACACGAACGCTTGTTTATTCTGATGAAGGCAGACACCTTAATGTAAAAGGATGTGCAAATAAGATACAAATACAAGCAAATTGCTGATTGAGAAGAAAACATGAAATGTGTTTTAGTTTCACGTAACTCAACTGCTGGTCAGCTGAGACGAGTTTAAAACCAAACAAGCTGAAACAGCAATCTCCAACACTCAGATCAGACAGCCTTGTGTTTATCCATGTGGTTAAACTAGTCTTACATCAGCTTTCCTTTTCTTGTCTGTCTGTCTGTCTGTCTGTCTGTCTGTCTGTCTGTCTGTCTGTCTGTCTCCCTCCCATCACAGGACAGTCATACAGCATTCGCAATCTGACTCCAGTGCCAGCGATTCTGTGGTATCATCGGATGTTTGCAGATCTAACAGAGGACTCCTAAACCAGTGCTACTCTCTGTACAGGATACAGGCTGTCTTAAGGTGGATCTTTTATATTTCCACCGCAAGCTTTTGATTTAAGACCAGTCAAAGTTGCCAAGCATCACAGCTTTTGTATCGAAAGTTGTAGATTCTTAATGATAAGATTACAGTGAGCTCTAAGCTCAAGCTTTTGTCATTTACTATTTTAGTAAGAAATCGCCGTATGAAAATGATATTTGTCTAATGAGAGGTGTTGTGTTTTTAAAAAAATATTTATAAATAAAAAAAAAAAAAAGGTATTTACTTCCAGCTTTTAGTCATCCTACCACTAGGGGTCATTAGACAATCATTTAACCAGAAGAGATGTCAGACCTTGACGCTATGCCAACCCTCCCTCCTCCTCTTATTGATGTATAATAGCACTTAACAACCCTGTGCGCGCAGGTTTTTCTTTTTGATGGAGAAGTTACTTTGTTTTGGGTGAAACATAGCGGCTGTAGCCTCTTTGGGCGTTTGGCAACTGATATTTTAAAGCTCACCCAAGAAACTATATATGCAGCTTTAAAACGACTCCTTCATCTTCATCATCTGCATCTGTGCACTGCAGTTACTTCTCGGAAAAACCTCTCATGAGTAGCTCCTTTGCGTATGCGCTGTGCTTTGCACCAATTCATGCTCTTCTTTTCAGAGTATTCCAGTAATTTCAACTCTCCTGCCCAGTTTGCATTTAGAGATGTACTGTATTTATGCTTTCACCTTCAAGTGACAAAAACAGTCAAGGTGTGCTGTTTTAATACAGTTAGCTCCATTGCAAGGCTCCTCCATTCATTCCTTGTACCACACAGCTGTCACTTACCTTTGTGTTGTGTGATGACCTGACCTCTCCGTGTAGAATAAATCACATGGTCTTTATCCTCTGGGTAAACAATATAGATAGTTACAATACTTTACTTTTAGTCAAGGTGGAGGAGTTACAGGCCAGGTCATAGGTTACATTCCCATGGAAACATAGAACTGATATTGTATGGAGTTTCTGCTGTAAAGGTTCTTTGTGATAAATCCATTTGTCAACTCGCTGTAAGTAAATGTAACATCTGCATTGAATACCCTCGATTAAACCTGGGTATCTGAGGTCAGTGTTGGTTTGAATGATCCTCACAGAGAGACATGCAGGGATTTGGATATTCCCACAATGCCCTTTTAAATTATACAACGCACTTGTAACCAAACAAATACGAAAAAGAATTAAATGGAATGGTCATGTAGTGCTGCTCATTAGCTGCATTTTACTAAGAACATTTCCAGTGTAGTCTTAAGTGATTGTCATTTTAATGAACTGAATCTTCGTTGAAGAGACATTAAACACACATTGTACTACTCAGTCATTCAAATGGAAATATCCGAGCACTCTGAACCTCACACATCTGTGAAAACTTCACTTGCGGACACGAGGGTGGGGGATGATCTGCACTAACTTCTGTGACCGTCCAGGACCACTTGGTGCCACAGATGATCAGTTGGTGTGCCCTTTCACTGTTGGTTTAACTCTTAAACTGTCAATCCTGCCACCACTAAATATCTGGGCTTCCTTCAGAAATGGGCAAACTGAGCAATTCTCTATATCAGCGGGATTAAGAATCGCCGCTATCCTCTGGTTTAATGCTGTCGGATAAACCTCTTCCTCCTGGGCTGGTGCCTGCAGGTCCTTCGTTCGCTTACCTGCTTGTCAATATTCCTGAGTATGCCTGCTTAGGCTCTTAAAGCGAATGGGCTTGCATGCTTGCCCAGAATCCTGTAAATGTCTCCCTGAGGGCAGAGACATGTCTGCAAACTTTGACTGTTAAGACGTGGTATTGCACTGAGTGACTGAGTAGGCCCTGACCCTTGAGAAGGAGAAAACACATACATTATTTATCTGGTAGTCAGTGTGTGCACATCACTGTCGGAGGGAATGCCAAACACTATCAGTGTATCGAAGGTCAATAAAGTTGATTAGCATTTGCGCTTCACATTTAGGTTATGTCCAGTTAAATTGATACAGAACCACCGCTTGAACCTGCCATCTTTTATATAGCATCAGCTATAGGCAATACATGAATAATGAAAGTACTGAGTATATATGAAAAGCAATTGGGTGACTTGTTTGGAGACGACTTTAGACAGGCACTCACATTTTCAAATACAAAGAAAAAATCAGGATATTAAAGTTTTTCTTGATTGCCAAGGCACATTTCTTGAAAGTATGCTCCATTTCCCAAAACTCTTAACACAAATACATAACTGCACACTCATTTTCACAATCTTCGGGTCAAAACCAAACTCAAAATCATGTAATCGTACATCTAAACCAACCCCCCCCCCCCCCCCCCAGAACAACGTTTTTACATGATGAATAAGGTATTCCGGTGATAAAAAAAAACCCCATTATATTCATATATATGGATGGGACACACACACACACACACATGCCAGGTCTGTTCAGCTTATGTAGGCTTTAAGGTGTCTGTGTGTGTAGGAGCCCAGTTTTCCCCTGGTCAATTTAACAAGTAACTTACAAGTGTCGTATAGGCTAAGGCTACTTATTACATGTTCTGTGTGGCAAGAGGGCTTCATGCTTGCTTCAAGGCAACTGCACCCCACACAGATGTATTAGAAATGATAATAATGTGCTGATTGTAAAGCTCCCATATTATGAAGCTTCAAAGTATCCATGATCCACCATTTACAATTTATGAATCATCATAAAATATCCACATCTACTTTTGAAAACGCTTCATTTTTGCTTCAGATCTTTTTTTCATTTCAGATCCTAGCTAAACTGCCTTACCAGCATATCACTCAATCTAAAAGAGCATGCGTCAATATTATACTTCATGGCTAATTTATCATGTCAATTTAAAGTGCACCCAAAGTACGATTAAAAAAAAAAAGCTTTAATCCTTACTTAAGGAGATGTGGGCAAAACCCATATCAGACTGAGCTGCTGGAAAAAAATCTTCAAAGATAAGAGAATGTTGCGGGTCGATGGCCTCCTCGTGCAATTAGTACAGAAACATGCCTAATGACAGAATCTACCGAGTAAAAACATAGCCAGATACAAGAATCTTCACCCATCAAAATGACTGACAGACAGTCCTGATTTCAATCTGTCCTGCCATGGCTTTAGAGATAATTTCACAGAATGTTATGGTATGATTTATGATGAAATGCGATTCGTGCCACTTTAAAATGCTTCTATGTGTAAGTCACAGAGGCAATTATAAGAGAGTTGTTTCCATGCACAGTCATACACCTGTCATGCTTGGTTGGTTTCTGAGGTTCCCTGCTGTGGGTAACCTTGGGACAAACTGACACCAGAATAGTTCATAGACCCTACGAACGAACTAAACATGTCTCAATGAAAAGCCCAAATATTTAGTAATACAGTCTGTCTTAACTCATTGTGACATTACCTAGCTTCCAGCAAAGGTTGAAGTCTTTCTCTCACTCTCATTCTCACTCTCTCTCTCTCTCTCTCTCTCTCTGCCCTGTTCTCCACCTCTTTCTGGGCAAGAAACACCCACCGCACACTGTCAGTCCTCCACTAGAATATTTTAGAGGGGGAAAAAGTACTACTGTCTGGCACTCTGTTCCAGGTTAACACTGCAGTCCAGCTGGGAAAAGACGCTAAAAGTGACTGAGTGACTGGTGTGAGGGTCGTTAGACCACAGGCAACATGAATTATGACAGAGTCTCTGTCACCAGTGACAAATTCAAGCCCTGCGTCTCTCTACCTCCTGAACTCACAATGCCACCGAAATCTTTAACACATGGGTGCAGCAAGGAATTCTGGGTATCATTAATTCATATGGCCTACTGGAAAATGTGCTGCCCTTCCGCACTTCAATCTTCACCACCTTTCACACCAAAAGCGAGGGCACTGTTTAAGTCTGTAAACAGTGTCTAGTCTATAAGTCTATAATGAGGTCTTTGCCTTAATGGAAAAAACTTCCTAATAATAAGGACAATAAATGGTTTGTGGAATTATTTCCCCATTGAGACTTGCTTGAACTTCCCATTAAATAAAGAAATATTCAACCATAGAAACACACCAGTTAAGAGAGTTTGTTGTCCATCCTTATTTAAGTCTGTTAACAGGGATGTGACTTGAATGTAAAGACTGTTTCTGTGTCGTGATTGATGCCTGTGTATTCAGATTATCTTCCTTGCTGTAAGTTTGTGCATTGCAACAAGGGAGAGGAGGGTTGTCTGGTTCCTTCTTAATCCCCTTTCCCATTAAAATACAGATGCCAAGAATGCCGTGCCGGTGCTTCTTTTCAAACTTCAAAAGTGAAAATGTTAAACTCCAACTGATTGTTTTTGGAAGATGTAATATGAGCATTTACTTGCATGTGAAGCAAATTTGCCGTGACTGGAGGGACTGGCGTTGCACTTCTGTGAGTGGAGATTATAGATCGGGGTCGACCCTCGTGGGCTTGTGTGATTTCGGTGCATTGTTACCACTCATTTGGACGTATTTCTTCTTGGTGAGCGGCATTTAGACTGAAGTGATCCCATTAAAATCAAATTAGCTACACAATGAGCTCTGTTCTGCCGCCGCTGCTGTTGTTGTGCTGTACTCCCCCCATGTACTGTTGTCAGACAATGCTGCTCCTGATTTTGCATGGATAAATCCAGGACATGGCCACTGGCTGAGAGGGAGTGTTAGACATGGGTGTCGTTGGATGAGTGCTGATCCTAATTATATAAAAAGTGATGGCATCTTCTTGGAGCTTGTATGTGAGATTTAGAATGACAATCTGTTAGACAGATAGCAAATCAAACGTACTGAAGATGTTGAGGAAGGTATCTAGTTGTAGGTAAATTACATCACTTCCCCTGATTAACACCCCTGTTCCAGCTTACATTTCCAGTTAGCAACATCATGTTGATAACGTGACGATAACGACACAAACACGACAACATCATGATTAAAATACAGTATTTCTATCCAGCCTGAGTCTTATCAGTCTCTACTGGTGCTTAAATGAAAGTGGTTCCTGTTCTTTCTCATGCCCTAAACCCCTTCCCATGACTAATTCATTTAACCTCCAAAATTGGTGGACAGAACTTTTCTCAGTTGAAGGTTACTAACTAAAAACTGAACTGAGATTTCCAAGCACCAAGCAAACAACATTTTTAATGCAAATTTTGCCTGCTACCTTTCAGTGGACGGGATATAAACAAAGTTATTTGTTGGAAGAGATACTGGTCCCTGTGGGAGTTCTTTGTGGAAGTGTTTATGTTTGTGGAAGTCAATATTAAATTAATCTCAGAGCATCTGATTTCGTGATGGCTATCAGAACACAAAGTCAATAAGCACCCCCCCCCCCCCCCCCCCCCAAAAGAAAAAAAGTATAGCAATATCATTTTTCCATAGTACCATACATTTGTATAGTCCATAAGAAGCTTCTCAAGCCAGACAAAATGGAAAACAGTGTGAGAACTAGTGTTATAACCTAATCACCTTCCTCTGCAGGTACAATTACCTGGCTTTGCTCTGCCAATGTGTCGATAAGACACAGACACTAGAAGTCAATTCAGTTGAGGTTGGCCTCAAGAAAAAGTAATTGTGAGTAAGTGTGAGGGGACGAATGAGGACAGACTGAGGATAAACTGAGGGCGTTCTCATTTGTTTTTTCAATTCAACATAAATGTCTGCAATTTGGAAGCCTTTGGCATTCATTCTTTATCACAACAGAGAGGATGGGCTTGAATATGATAAAACAGTTGAGTCCATTTAAAATAATTATTCTTGAACAATGCCCTGGAAAATATGAAAGGTCTTTCATATCCCAAGGCATTGTAGTCTCATAGTAAGTAGTGGAGATGAGGGTCGAAATGTCTCTGCTTGTTTTCAGACACCATGAGCTCAATGGTGGCATTCCATAAAAACACATAGAAACGTTTGAGCTTTTGGATTTTCTGTTCGGATGTATCATATAATTATGAACCAAAATGACAGCTATTCAGCTCCAGAAAATAAATCAATTTGGTGTCACGAACCGAATGATGTGTATTGTACTCAGATACACATCCCAACCAATTCATGTGTGATGAAATAACTACAAGCTCTTGGCAAAATTTTACATTAAAGATACACTGGAAAATATCGGCATTACATTCTGAGGCACATAAACATGTTTAACTGACGTATAATTGCATGTTGTCACAACTCCCCTCATCTAAACAAACAAATGTATATTTGAGTGACTTGTAAGTGGCATGAATATATATACTGTATATATATACAGTACATACGATGCTCATTTGCTCATTCCATTCCAAAACTGTTAAATGCATGTTTGAGTTTCTTGTTGAGAATACCCTGCTAAGAAATATAGCATCAAAATAGTCACAAATGTCACACAGATTCCATAATGCAACCTGTTATAATAGGGATGCATTCAAATCTTTGTGGTATTTCACAGAATGTACTTTACTACAGCATGAAACACAAAGACCTCAAGAGGTACATTAGATTGATATCCAGTTAGGCCAGAACTAGAGCATGGAGGACCATGCGCACATTACTTTGAGGTATGTCATGTTTTTCCTCTATACATGTAGTAGAACTCTTACGGATGAAGCAAGCAACATGAAGATAAAGTTGATAAAAACGAACACTGGAGAATTAGTTCAGCGTATTTAATATCACAACAGCATTTGGTATTGTTTTACAAGACACTTTCATTCTTTGGTTCAGAGAGAAGTATTAGACCACACTACTGCTTAAGTCTTCTCCCATTGGTCTTTCACTCTGTCTTTGATCTCACATGGACCTATTTCCCTTTTCAGTTGGACTTCAGTGTGATTATCCATTTCACATGTCTGTTCCAGTGGGATCAATTAACCTCTGCTCTTGACCTTTGACCTTGCCACCCAAGTCATCGTGACCCTTCCCAAGTCTTCTATGTGGGGCAGGAGCAATTGCCTCTCTCATTGGCTGTCATACACAGGACTAAATAGTAAAGACTATTAGTGTGCTATTGGTTGGAGACTTCCTGCAGCAGCCAAGCCCCTCAATGACACATGCAAGTAACCCCACCCAACACCTTACTGTAACACATCGACCTCTGTCATTGACTATATAAATGTCTGCTCAAGGCCGGTAAGATCATGTTAACTTTCACTTTATTGTCCAGAACTAATTGCTTGGATGTCATGAATTCAACATTTAATTGGAGAGATTTTAAATCCCACAAACCCATTTAAAACCCCCCTTTTCCCTAACATGCATTTTCCTCCTTTACAATTTCCTCCAAAGCATAAAACAACAGATTTCTTTTAGCTCGGCAGCTGTGACACTTAAACCGTTGCTCCTCATAATGCTCTAAAACCCCACAGAAGCATGAGCCAAATTTCCCCAACAAAGGCAAACCCGCCACCCACCACGGCAGGCCTGTACCGCCGCTGTGTACAATATTCCGACAATATCCTGTGTCCTCTGGCGTTATTTCACACAACAGCTCTGCACGCTAATCTGTTACGTCGGCATGTGACCGCCACCCCACGGTAAACTCACCAGTAATTGCAAATCAACTCCGACTCAGTCAGATGCGGGCAAGTAAGGGTGGGTGGGTGTTTGGATGGGGATGGCATTCCTGAAAAGGCTGAGATTAAGAAGCCACTGGAAGTCGTGGGGGGGTCCTCTTTTTTCGTCTGCAATTTCTTTTGAGCTCTAATCAGCACATGCAGAGTGAAAGTGAGCAGGGCCAAGATGGCATTTTCATCTCTGAAGCACTCAAAGTGAGAGGCGCGGGGAGGAAAGATCCTGCCGGATTTGTTGGGCCACTTTCTCGCTTCAGTGCTCCTGTCAGTAGAGCCATCGAATCTGATGCATACTAACCACTGGTAGGATAAACTTGTGGGGAAAAAAAAGGGATTTGGCATAAACAAGCTCCCCATGGAGAGAGAGAGGGAGAGCGAGGAGAAAATGGAGGAGGAGAGAGGGAGACAGGGAGAATAAATTGCATTAATCCTCACATACAAGTGTGTTTGTGTTTCACATTGCAAACAATGTATTTCCATGTGTGTGTATGGACGTGACATACATTCTTAATCTTAAAAACAAGGTTTACATTTATGACAAAATGATACACACACACACACGCAGTGCCAAACTTCATCTTACACGGCCCATTCCCATGTTTCCGCAGTGCCAGCAAAATCCTGGTACAGAAACACATTTTAGTGTAATAACGCAATAGGTTACAGAAATTGCTACTCTGGAGCGAACTTCAGAATGACTTTACAATAATGTGCTGATGGAGTGAAGGGCTCCAGCCCTTCAAAGCTTAAACCAGGTCGTGGAGTGTCTTGTGGATAATTGAGTTGTCAGCTGGGGACGCGAAGAGAGGCTAACAACACCCTGTCAGCTTCGAACAAGCCGTCTTTACACAGGTGACTTGTCTGACTCACTCCCCGTTCGCGTCAGTCTTTGGTTGCCCCCCCCCCCATCCAGCCTCAAGTTAAAATTTCTCTTTTTTTCTTCCGAGTCCTTCTTTTATCAGTTAGAAGCGATTTGATTCTTTCTGAATTTTCCCAGAGGTATCACCATTCTTCTCATTTCTGCCTTGTCTGGTATCAGCCAAACAGGCTGGCGAAAGGCTGCAAGCCTGCAGGTCTCGCATGCGAAAGGAGCTGGCTCTGACTGATGCACACAATCCCATTCAGCTCTGACTCACTTTTAAGATTAATGTAGGAAGTCAAAGGTGTTCTTACATAACAATGTTTTTTTTGGAGGGGGGAGTTACCATTATCGAGACTGACAGTCACAAAGTGGGATCCTTTAGACAAAACCTGCCTTGTATGTTGATCTGTGAAGATTTTTTTTTTTTTGTAGGTTCACGTCAGGATACTGAGGACTGGATAGAGGGAAAATATTACTCATGAGTGCCTACCTTTAACGCAGCTTTAAGAAACAATGTCTTTCAGAGGCATTTTTGTTATATTTTACATCCCGAGAGCAATGAATAAATGAAATGCTCAGACAATAAAAATAAAAAAGTCTGTCATCTGTGGCAGTTGCTGTAAAAAACCTGTCCAATCATTTCATTCGATCCTCTGCTTGTGCACTCATCGCGAGTGACCGGAGTCTTCCACAAGGCTAAGCAGACATGTTGCTAAAGTTAGCGAGCTAGTCACACAAGAATGGCAGAGAAATGCTGCCAAAATGTACAGTTCCAACCAATACCTACAACAGCTTGCGCTGCTGAAAAAAAAAGTAAGTAGATGACGAAAGTAGAAAAGGCTACGACCAAAAAGAGGTTGGATAAAGCCAGAGGTCATAATCAGCATGGGTATGACAACGATAATAATACATTTTATTTCTTTGGCACCTTTCTGGAGCCTACAGTGCTTTACAGAATGCATACAGAATAGACAGGTATTAGGAAGCTGAGAGCAGACTGTTCTGGGAAGTCGTGCTGGGCTGTCAAGCATTATGTAGAGTAGATTTGGAAAGTCAGTGTCTGTACCTCAGTGTAGGGACACCATTTTCTGTAGCCTGCTGGATGACGAGGGTGCGACCAGAGCCTTGATGAACAAAGGTGGGTTGAGTAAGCAAAATCTGTACTCAAGTAAAAGCATGGTTACTTTATGATAATAATGACTCAAGTAGAAGTACAAGTACCCATTAAAATAATTACTTGAGTAAGTAATGTAAAGTAATGAGTCGACAGTAACTTCATATGATGATATTTTTTACACCTATAAGGCATATGTATTATATTCAAATGTGGGGTTATGTCCAAAATATAAAATTTTGAAATGCTTGTCTACTAAATACATCATAAGTAAATCATAAAGTTGAAGTGATGTGAAACTTATAGACCTACTACAAAATATCCGTTAAATACTGCACTTAACAAAATGGAGCTGTGTTTGTTTAGAAGAACAAGTCATGCTAAACTTTGAGGAATGACAGATCAGATGCTAAAGGTATATCAGAAGCAGGCCTATGTGTTAATCAGTCTTAGATCAAACCAACACTCTTTATACCCCATAAACTAGGTTTGTACCATTGCATTTAGCCAATAGGAACGTAACCTTTTCAGTAGTGAAGCGTGACTACTTTAACAAGAGAGGCCCACCATTTTCATTTCTCCTTCTCTCACAACGGTGACAAATGAGGGAGTATGTAGTCAGCATAACTAGCTTATGTAGCTACCTTATATATTAGCTCAACCCTAACATTATGTTTTACAAATGTAATGATGTAGCTTAATTGTGTGTTTTTCTAGTTGTGAGAATGAAAATGAGCCATGAGGTAGTTGGACATGTTTAGTGATGACAACACTTTTCTGCACTTCTCTCCCTGGTCTCTCTTTCCCTCACTCTCTCTCTTTATTTCTCTCTCTCTCGTGAACTCGTCCCCAGCGGTAGTCAGGCAGTGTGCATTCATGTGTTTTGGAGGAGTGGCTTTGGAGGGAATGCTGAAGGAAGGAGCTGGGGTTTTGTAAGTTTTCATACTTTCAAAATATAGTTTATTCTATTTGGTTTCTCCAACATTGCCATCCCTACCTTTAAATAATGGCTGGTTTATTGTACTTGGAGAATGTTAATGATTTCTTTGCTCCTGCGTGTAGCCTGTCTTTGGAAAGCTTTCTGACTGGTGGCTCTGGAAAAATGTAATTTCTTATTCAACCCAAATTAGCACTTTGTGTTGATGATGACATAAGCTGGAATCATGTTCTGGTTCTGCCACGTCAGCGTTTAGATGTATAATTATTCATGTGTTAATAAACATGGTCATATAACTTATGCATGTGTGTCATCGAAGCGTGTAAATATCGTGACTGTTTGCTCTCTCTCTCTCTGGCCTGAAGTCCTGCTGTCTGTGTGCTGTTCATGGGTACACAGATCTGAAAACGCTTTTAGATCCTATCCTCCACCCCACCCTCCACACACACGAGGGAAAAAAACAGCTTTGCAGATGTAAATAGGATTATAAATGTGAAAAAGAAAAGGTTTGTCAAAGAAATGACATCCTGTTCAATGTTAACTGATACTGTAGTCACATGCTGTCGGGACATGGGTATCTTTCACATTTTTTATTGTCTCTGGTAGATTTAATCTGCATTATAAATGATCACAGTAAAATCTCATTAATTATTGGAAACGACAGTATGTCCGTCTTTGCTATAACGCCATTAGCATTGAAAGGCATAAAAATCACAGTCTGGGTGGCTAAATCGGTCCTGGCTTGGTGCCTCCTTTTAAAATAACTTGGGAGTCTGGGAGATTTGAACGGCTTTGAACAGAATGTCCTGTGTAACACAAATGAGCTCATAAAGCAAGGCAATTCCGTTAAAAGCTCAGGATCCCAACCATTAAACAAGGAGTGTAATGGGGTTGAGACGAGGCCAGGGAGCTTTAAAACTAAACAGCGAGGATGGAGGCGACCACTGCCCCCGGCATCTGTGCGCTCCAGTGACCGCAGGTGGCTCCTTGCCCAGGTGAGCCATTTTTCTTTTCTGAGGGTGTGAACACTGTGATATCCTGTCGCCTCAGGTGTCTCGCTGGCTGTGTAGTCAAGTTCCTTGTCAGCCAGTCCGGGCAGTCCACCTTGCCGATGCTGGACTTCGCACTGCCATTACTGATCTTCCCAGACGTGACCGTGTTGCTGACCACCATGGCACCTGACTAACTCGGATCCTAAATATACCTCACCGGCTGCGGGGCTTTGACGCCTGCTTTGCCGTACCATTAGATGGACAGGATGCTGCAACAGATCTGCTGCAAATCGAACGCAAGGTCCATCTGCTGAAACACAGCCGGAGGATAAAGAAGGCTATAAATACACACACTGATAAATGTGGCTTTGAAGATAGATGTCGACTTAACTGCAGCCTGGGTTTAAGAGTTATCATCACAACACGACTATTATCATATATTGTGAGGATGACATGAATGCAGCCACTTGAAAAATGCATTTGGCAAGCTCTTACTGTTCAGGTGAGCTATTTTATTTATATATATATATACATATATAGGGTGCGATTTGTCCAAAAAATCATTTAATCATGAAAAAACAAGCAATAGATAGGCCTAACTCTTTTCAAGTTAATGGTAGGCCCTATTAGGTTACATTTTGAACAGTTGAACATTTAATGCAAACTAAAATATATAAAATACATGACATTTTTTTTTTGTAAAAACCAGAGGGGGGATTAATCCCCCCCAACAAATCGCACCCTGTATATATATATATATGATATATAACCCCTGAGAAGCCATTGACCTTGGTAGCACCTTTCTCTACCAGCTGAGCAAAACTGTCAAAGGTTTTCTTTATTCCACAGGTAACTGACATGAAGCAGGCAAACACTGGGACAAGTGTAAGTAATCAACAAAATAAAATAACTCCAACCATATTGAGGTATTGTTTCTATTGTGCCATGTAATGATTGTCCAAATTATACATCCATCACAGCCCAAAATGACAATACTACATTGTCATTATGTGTTCGGACATTTACATTTATGTGTGTGTGCGTGTGTGTTTTCAACCCCCTGGATGTCAAATTCTTCTTATTCATTCCCTGTGGATAAGTGCCATGGAGCAGTTAAACAATGGGGCACGTTTAAGCAGGCGTAGGCCCACTTTATCACTGCAATCACTCAAAATAAGAACAACAACAAAACATCACGTTGAAGTATTGATTCTACTGTGTCATGTAATGACTTTATCAAACGTACACATCCATGATAGCCCAAAATGACGACAACACTCTATGCTCTCTACTCCAAGCACTGACTATCTGATACAGCAACATCAACCGCCAAAGCTGATCACAACCTAGTATTTTCTTCGACACCACAGTCAGTCACCCCCTCTGACTTGATCGAGGCTGACATGCTGCTCAGAAGATGATATAGATTGGGAGAATCACGACCACCAGAAGTGCACAGCATCATCTTGCGTCCCATTATCAGGTTGACAAGCGGCATGAGCAATCTCCCAGCCCAGCAGCCAAGCCCTGGGACCGGTCACTCCATCTGAGCGCTCGTTCGCTCGCTGCGGCCGTGCTGTGACAAACAGGCATATGATGAAGACCGCTTCCCCACCAGCGAAGTGCTTCACTCCACTCCTCTCGCCTCGCTTCAAACGCCAAAGAGCATCACCTAAAGAGAGGGCCGCAGTAATAGAAAGAGATGAGCCCACACCTTTGAGGTAGCATGTATTTATGGGGGGTAAGTTACATAGTGTTCCATGAGAAAAACATACGTAGTGTAAATTATGTATGGAACCCTGGGCTCCTGAAGATATGGCAGGAGAGTGATACAATAAAGATAAAGAGTTTTTATTGATTTATGGTAATTGGTCAATATTGGTCCATAACTCCATAAAGCCATCTTCTCATACTGTAGGCAAGTAGAAGTAGGCAAATTACACTGTTAACATATCATTTTCATGCCTTATAGCAGTGTTTCCCAAAGCACAGAGTTACAGCAAGGGAGGCGCAGGTTAATGGGTGACAAAAAACATAACGAGAAACGTAAACAACCAACTACAGGTCAGTTTTCTTTCATAGTCAAAGGGGGGCCTGTCATGAAATGTTTGGGAACCACACCATGCCATTATATACGCTACTTTTACATGACCTAGCATGCCAAAGATCACATTTTTAGTGATGGCTTTTACCAGGAGTACCAATTTAAAACATCTTTATCATAACAAGAGTAAGTAAGGTGAGGCAACACATCTCTGAAAAAGTGGTTATTACATCCTTGTCGAAACAATAACTAGGCACGTTTCACTGCTTTTCACAAATCAAGTCGACCGCTTACAGTGCCAATCGCATCATGGATTTCTCATAATTGTAAGTTACGTTTGAGTCACCTCGCTTGGTGAGCGGATGCTACACACAATAGACAGGCTTGTCCTTTAAGAGGATCTTCATCGGGGACACACAATAGACACGCATGTCCTTTAAGAGGATCTTCATCGGGGACACACAATAGACACATCCTTGTAGGGAGCATCAGTATGTGGGAGTGTGACAGTGTTTCAGTAATGTACCCTGTTGCCTTCGCAGATGGTGACTTCTCAAGGTAACCTGCTGGCCCCCCAGCCCAACCCAAGCTCCAACACCCCAGACTGTTGTGTGGCCATTGCTCTATCCTGTAGCGCCGTGTGATAGCTGGAATGGATATCATATATGCCGCCTTTAGCAGTAATCACCGGCAATTTTCCACCTCGCAGGGATCAAAGAATGAGGCGTCCATGCTGTTTTCAAGCTGTGACTCTTGGAGGGCTGAAGGTGCACAAACTCCTGTGAAATTGCTGATGAACAAATTAATTCTGGGTTTATCTATATGTTTATTTACACACCTTTAAGCAATGTATCTGTATCTTCCACGAGGGCTCTTGCAGGAAGCTTGTGGTAAGGGATATCCTGTGCTCTCAACATACAGTCTCCAAAACCTATATAAATATGCAGTCTTCAGGAAATGTAAAAATGTGTAAATGTAAACATCTAAACAGAAACTTTGCAAAACAACTCACTGTTCAGGTGAGCTATAGTCACGTATGGAGGGCTTGGTAAATGGAGCGTGTCTGTGTATGAAAAATAGGCTTTTGCAGGCCTTACATGAGCTTGCAAATAACCATTCAAGACATAAACTTATATTTTCATTTCAGCCAACGAATCGAAGTCATTCGTGCCATTCATAATGGTGTAATTTCCTGTGTATGGTGTGCACACAGTACAGTGAGCTACATTCCCCTGCACAGCAGGAGGTGTTAAGACCCCCCACCAAGTCAAATTGTGTGCACTAGGACAGAGATGACACAATATGTTTGCTCTTCCATTGCCGCAACATACCCACACGCAATGACCGCATTAGCGCTAATATCAGACTGCTCTCTTTTCAAATCAGAAATATGCTGAACGTAATAAGAAAGCTCCGCCGTGACCGATCGTGTCCCTCTGAATCCCTGTGTATTACCTGGAAAGGTTATGATGCCTGAATCATCCTCACGAGAGCTGTAGTGGATGCTTGGCACATTATTCAGCATACCGAGCAAAGGGCGCAGGGGAGCTGGAAGTGAAAGGCAGTGTAGCATACTGCTTAGCTCTATAGGCTGGAGCCCAGAAACCTCTTTGCACTGACGTGCTGTTCTGAAGCGCACTGCCAAATACTCTGGTCTTAATTTGGATTGACACAGGACAGCGAGTCATCTTTCCTTACGATAAATCTTGTGCTTGCTGAACCAATAATATGCAAAAGTCGCATTGAAAGTACCTCTTGACAGTTTGATGGAGTTCGCCTCCCAAGAACAATTTCTATAAAAGCTTTCCTTGGCCAGACATCCAAACAAATCACATGATGTGAATCCCAACCTTTAAGCCCCTCACTTACTTTTCTATTTCATTCGGAACAGAAAGTGGGTTACAGGTTAACGTGACCTGCAGACCAAAGTAATGTCAAATATATATTTTTAAGCGGAGAGCATCTGGAGTTTGGATTCCATCGGTTTGGTCTGCATGATGACGCCACAACACATCTATGTGGGTTTTTATTTTTAATTTCTATGGAGACACCTCTCTGAATACACTTCCAGATAACACAGGGAATGGAGGCACTTCTTGATTTCATGCAATTAAATACACGTCCATGTGTTCAGCGTCTTTACTAGCTCTCCACAGCATACCTTCCGGTAGTGTTTTTCTCATTTAAATGCTGATAACTGTGTCCTTAGATCAATTTTAATTTTATTCAAATTGCTGTTGAGAGTTGGAGGACATGAATGTATGCATACTGCGACTGGAAGTCGTGCTACACACGATCTCATTAAGCTAATGTGTGTCTCTATAACAACATGATGCACTTAGTATTACTTAAGAATTTTTTCATCTTCCATCATCTTAATTTACCAACTTAATTAACCAAAAGGTGTCACCCTCAGATAAAGCCATATTGAGTGTTTGTTTGGTGAAGTGGGATTTTCCCAATTTCTTGACATTTCTTGAAATAAACATGGATTTATCCTTCGTTTTATTTGATGAGGCCCATAAAAAAGTAGACAACAGTGTGAAATGACCCATGAAATTTCACAACGTTTTAGTGCTCCAATCCTAGCTGTTTATTTTATCATGTGGTCAGATATAGAAAATAATCCTCTCATCCTTGTTGCTCCACATCCTCCAAAAGTGGAAATACTGAGGTGGAGAGCGCCTGAGTATATACCGAACAATGCATATTTACATTTACATTTATTCAGATACTCTTCTACAAAGTGACTTACAAGTGAGGTAAAACAGTTAAAATAAGTTAAAAGAGACCCATTGAGAATAAGCAGAACAATCCTAATTCCAGTCAGTCTGACAAAGCTGCCATATAGAGCACTGCACTTGCACTGCATTTATATAGTATATATAGAGAGAGATAGAGGATATAGGATATATAGGACATGTAAGGAGATATTAACTTAACATCCTAGTGACCACTGGTGCGAAGTAAAATGAAAATTTTCAGAGACTGCAGTGGTCTGATGGATCAGGATGCCAATACAATGTAGCACTTAAGTATGGGTATTTACCACACGGACTATCACTTCAGATCATGAATGGCGCTATATGTTTGGCATTGCAGAGAAAACTGGGAAAAACTTTGTATTGTAAAGCCCTTATTATGTAACTACAGCATTAAGCACAGTGTAGCATTTAGCACAGTGTAGCATACTAATTAACTGTGTTAAAATAGCACTTTTATAGCCTACCCATTTCTTTTTATACTCTGTTCTATTTCTTTTCTCCTCATTTCACCTTATATAGCGTTTTTCTTCTCATAGAGTACTCAAAGCGCTTTACATATTAATGACTCAGACATCTATCCATTCACACACCGATGGCGGCGGCTGCTATGGCGATGCCAGGATGCCAGTGCATGTTATAGGGGAGAAACCCTTTTTCATCACATCTATTCTGTAACTGCAATCCTAGTTTTACCTTTATATACTGTATATATATAAAGTCAGTGTATCACAGAACCAATGTAGTTCCTGCACAGTGAAAGCATTTGTCCCCCAGTAACTGCTGCATTATGCATTTCTTTGGGCTACCACTGCTAAACAAATGATGATGAAACGAGGTCTGGCAGGCTCTTTCTACAAATCACAATAAACAATGAACAAAAAAGCCTATCTGTAATATTCAGAATTGTCCTCCCCACCACTACTATAATGTACTTTGTGTTTCAGGGACAACAAATGTGTTTGTTAAATTTCCTCAATAAAGTTTTAAAATGAAGCAGAGCCAGACCTCGCTTGTTTGATGACACAAGGCCCCATATGGGTCAGGTCTGCTGGGATTGCTTGAAGGCCAAAAAATTGAAACGCTGCAGAAAGAGTCAGCGGGGACCGCCTGTCTGGTCAGTGCATTTTGTCTGGTCAAAGCTACGGAAGGTATGGCGTGTTTTTTCTGTGGTTCCAGGCCATCCTCGGCGCGCAGAGTTCAGAGGTAGTTCAGAGAAGCGGAGGGCTGCTATCAAGTGCATCGCTCCTCTGAGATCTCCTCCGCCTTCAGACAGCAACATCAACTGATCCGAATCCCTTTTGGCGCTGCATGTGGCAACGTCAAAATGTCTCTTTATCTCTCTGCTTTTCTCTCTCTTTCTCTCCCTCTCTGTCACAGACACACACACTGACACACAAACTCTCTTTCCTTCTCTCCCTCTCTCTCTGTCGCACACACACACACACACATACAGACACACAAACGCTCTTTCCTTCTCTCTCTTGCTGTCCTTTGATGTGGCAAAATTGGCAAAAATGACTCATTTCCCCTTTGCATTATAGATCTTTCATAGACCCTGACTGAACTGACTGACACATGCAGGTTTGGGGGGATGGTTAAGACAATCTGTGCCTCTGTAGCATCAGCTGAAAGTGTTTTAAAATCAGAAATCTGTACTCTGCATTATGACAGGTGGCCATCGAACACTCTGTACCTTCTGCCTGGGTCAAATGAAATGCACCTGAAAGAGACCTGGAATCCTCTTGTCATTAAAAATTGTTTGCGAAGATTTTTTTTTTTACAACTTTATGTGCAACCTTTACGATCTCTCAAGCCCTAAAGTGCTATGGTTCCCGCCGGCAGAGAATTTAGTATTCGCCCCAAATGAGCAAGGAGAGCGCTACCCTGACCTCCATGGCTAGACGACGATACAAACGTGTTTCATGATGGGAACACCTCCTACTTCACTCCTCGGCGTGGGAAAACAGAACATTTACACCGTAAACTATGGATAATTTGCTTTTATAGTTTCCTCTTACGGTGTCTGTGTGTTTGTGGAAAACTGGCTCTCCAAGCAAAACCAGTAGTCTAGCTTAACTCGCCCCCTTCTCCCACTTGTTTTATTAGACAGCATCCTTAATGAGTTACTCTCCATCTGAATACAGATTCCCACCAACCTCATCTGAAGTCCTTCAGCACACTTTTAGAGGTGATTATCTCTCTATGTAGAGCTGGAAGGGGACACAAGTATAATGGTGAAAGGGGATATATAGTATAGTATAATGATGGGCATAATGACCACAGTAAACTGTGTGTTGCCCACGTGCTGTTTGACTGGAGTCCAGTAAACAGACATAGGCGTAAAAAGCAGCTTGAAACTGACCATTTGGCACTAGTGATATTTTATAGTTTATAGTGTGTTTTTTTGACATGGACACAACAGTAGCATGGGAACAATTATGCAGGAGCACCAGATGCACTGTGTTTAGTGTTTGTAGTGAAACACTAATGTGCAACACCTGTCCACTGGAGGCTTTTAAAAAGTAAAATATATTGTTTCTTTGGAAGAGATTGTAGGCCTACACGCTTGCTGCCATATTTTAGGTTAATTAATGCTTAGAGCAAATTAATTATTGCACATAGTCACCATTAAAAAACAATTTAGCAAGTTTTGGGGGGATGAGCAATTGCTGTGACATCCTTACTGTATGTCATAGTAGACTTGCTATGCTATATAACAACTCTGTTACAGCCATGAGAAGCTTCCTTACACCATAACGACCTCCTATACAATTAGCGGTACTATTTGAACTGGAATCACTGTTTTAGTCTCAGTGTGTGTTTATACAGCAAGCTTTTCCCAACATCCTCTTTCAATGTCTTCAAGCGTGTGAAATTCATAATGTCTCGCCTCTCTCTAAATGTGCCGCAGAACAGCAATGGCGTATTGTCTCTGATGTCTAAAGATAGCATGATTGATTGTGATTGTTGAAACACATACCAGACATACACTCAATCTCTGCTATGCTTTCAGAATAGCCTATTATGTGAGATCAGAGCTTGCGGGATAAAGGATTTCATGATTTATTGTCTCAGTTGAAGTACTTTAGATTTGACCACAAAGCCATTTTTTCTGGCAGGCTTGTCCAATTTGTTTCCTCTATGGGATATTTCTGACAGCACTAATACCTTATCTCCATGTCAACACTACCAAAATTAACGGATTTACCTTATTTTAACTGTATTTATTAATACAGCGTCATTTTATTAAAAAGGCCTCGTCTGCACTCGTCTAGTGAGTGCCGTTTGGAACTGCCGTCTGTGCAAGCACGGCAATCCAGACTATTCTCATCTGTAGTTCCACGTTGGTGGAACGAACTGCCTAGTACTACCAGAGCAGGGGCGTCCCTCTCTACCCTCAAGAAGCTTTTGAAGACCCAACTCTTCAGAGAGTACCTCCCTTCCTAAACTGGCACCTTGACTAGTGCTTAACTTGCACTTCAGCAGTTACATTCCTGCACTTATTTTTCTTTCTATGTCGTTTTTCTATTTTCTTATGTTAAGTAGTATTTATTGTTACACCAGGTTTTTATTGCTCTTAGCTTGACTGTTCTCTCCCTTGTACGTCGCTTTGGACAAAAGCGTCTGCTAAATGACTAAATGTAATGTAAATGTAAAAATGTAAATGTAAAATGTAAATGCCTCGAATACTGTTATAAAATTAAATAAAACTGAATTGAGTTGAATTGAATGACAAAAGGATATTATCTCTCATGTCCTTTCCACCAAAAAAAGGCCTAAAGATATACGATTCAGCTGAACAATATTCATGCATGCATTGATCTACAGTGTACACATGAAGAGGAACTTATGTGCACACTGCGAACGTAATCCGACTTGCTATTTACAACAGACTACAGATGCGAGAGCTGCCAAGAACCCCAGGTGTGCGGATTTGCCTGTCAGTTGTGTGTGTTGCTCAAGAAGCCTCTCTGTGTCCGCTGCCCCCAACCACCGCCCTCCGACCCCACACCACACACATACACACATATACGCACACACCTCCCTTTCCTCCACACCTTCATCCATTAAAGGATACAGCACTAACAAGGTGAGGAGGGAGACAGAGACCTGGGTTAGCAGCAGACTGTGGAGAGGATGATCTGAGAGAGAGGGAAGGAGGCTGTGATTAAAACCCTGCGGTCCCTGGACTCTTCCCAGCACTGAGACACCCCAACAGGACGGCATGGCGCTGCTTCTAACCGACGCTGCCTATCCACAGGCTCCTGTGCCCTTTCTGAAGGCCATCTTCAGCTCGTCAGAATACCAATTGCCCATCAACAGTCCTTTCAGGTGTTTTTTGCACGTATTCAAAGGCAGACAAATACCAGGGGTCTTTGATCAGTTTAATGTGATTTTAGGATAAACTAATTATAAAAATGGTTACTTCCTAGTAGGGGCATAGCCAAAGATGGATGGACCTAGGCCTACTGTGATGTTAGGCTCACCCAGTTACAATGCATTCGTTTGTTGTGAAAAGTGATTTGAAAAGTGTGATTGACAGATAGAGACGCAGCTGTAAACTTTGTTTTACTACGAATTCCGTTTCAGTGAAAACAAAGAATGGAAGACTGAACTGGCTTGATTATTGAGTCTACTACTCTCTTGTTGTGTCTAACCTAAGACCTAGCCTAACCTAGGCCTTCAGTTCAGCTGTTGGCTATAATAGGCTGTGATGGACCGTGAGTTGAGTCCTCCTAGTAATGCATCTGAAATCAAAAACAGGAAAGACAAGTGGCAAAATATGGTTATTTTACTTGTGTTTTTTTCTTCCCCACAGAGACTGGTTCTTCTGCATGCTCAGTGAACACTGCCACCTTAGCAGGTAGTTGTCAGTAACGGGAGCTGGAGGTGCAGAGTTGAGCATGGCACGACATCACACCTCCGCTGACACCGCTCGGCTGAGCAAGTGCTAACACTCCATCTGCCATTTCCTGGAAATTCCCGAGCACGAAGTGGCACACGATGACAGCACTGTCAGAACACTTGCACATCACCAACTTTTTTCCCTAGCCTCTCCGCAGCCAAGTCCCATATTTATGTGCGATCTGTGTGACCTTGCAGTCTTCATTACACAGATGGCAGTTGGCTCTGGGAACTGTTCTGACTCTGATCCTACCTGGCAATGATCCGTCCCTGATCTGGCAATTATCTGGCACTAATTTGCCCGAATCAGCGGGACCAGATCCTGCTGTTTCAGAGTCAGCCTGCTGTAAAGTAATCTAATACATCCTACATCTAACGTGACACTCTCGCCCCAGACAAGGCATTTCCCATCATTATTAGAGACCCCCATCCTCCACCATCGCCTCACATACAGATTGATACTGATTAAAAACAAAAAACACCTTGGCAAAAACCTCGCTACACCTCTTCAGGGCATTAGAGCCAGGGTATGCGACACTACAGATACCAGCAAGAGTAATATACATTTTGAAAGTACATAACTTTTCTTCAGACCCCTTCAAAGCCATTCCTCCAAAACAGATTAATGCACACTGGCACTGCCTGATTAGTCCATGAGAGAGAAGTGCAGTGAAACTTTGTCATTGCTAACATATCCAACAAACGTTAGTTCAAGTCTCATTCACATGTCTCATTCTCACAACTACAAAAACACGCAAATAAGCTATATCACCACATTTGTGAAATGTCCTGTTTAAAGTCAATATAGTCTAACATTTTTCTTTAGTTATATACAGAAAAAGATGTTAAATTCCTTGTGCTATTCATTGGGGACTTCCCACAGTGGCCATTCCTCTCCCTGTCACATGCAAGTACTCATACCCAACAACCTAACCAATAACCAATACAACAACTGGCCTGATCCTCAGCAGCAGGATACAACAGCAACGCACAACTGTCTGTGTTGGCCTCATACCTAAGTTACACAAGTAGCTAGCTACATAGTTGGTTATATAGTTCAGGAAAATAACACAAATTCCCCCGCAGCTCCCATAACCCAGGTATCGGACTGCGCTTCTAAGTTTGTGTCATGGAGTTTGTTTTTGTTAATTATGGAGAACTTTTAGTTCACAGCCCTTGCACTTCTGTCTTTCATTACATGCTTTATTCAGGTGTACAAGCTGATATAGATGCAAAGTTTGGCTGCACTTTCTCTGCCATTGTTGTGCGACTAGCTCTCCAGCTTTACCAACAAGCTTTGTTGAAGTCTCGGTCAGGGGCAATGAGTGCCCAGGAAGAGGGCATGCAGGTAGATAGGTAGACAGGCAGGTACGCCATCCAATTCCGATTGGACAGGCTTTTTACTGCTCTGCCACTGCCACAGATGACGGATTTTTCTCTTTTCACCGCCAGAGCATTTGATTTATCCATCGCTGTCAGAATGTAAAGAACATTTCAAGAAATATAACAAAAAATGCTTCTAAAAGCAATCGCCTACCCTACCTTTAAAGTTCCTCTACTGGCATTGATTAAACCCCTAAAATCTCTTTTTCTCAAAACTATATAAATTATTTAGAAGTTTTTGTCATGAACAAAATCCTTTCAAGGCCTTAAGATGGCTTGGGTGTCATTCTGCACAGTGCCTCATTAAGTATTCGCATAATTATAACTATGCAAATAAGCCATACCTGGCTTCTCCTCTGATGGCTCTGATTTCGGTGTAGCCTTACTACACCTAAATCAAATACTCAAAACACGACAGTAACAAAAACAACACCATGTGTAGGGCATAGCTCTATCCTGGAGGAGATGGGGGAGAGGTTGACCTCAGAACCTCCTACGTGTTGGAGGATGCAGGATAGCTATACCAACTGCACTATGGACCACGTGAATAACACAAAAGGAAGAAGCCAACATGTGTTGCATGAGGGGAACCTGGTGAAAACGGTGTGATTTCGGTGTAGCCTTATGCTAATGATAAGTAAAGCCCCACTCCAACGAGTTGACGGTATTGGTTCCTTAGGTTTGTGATATATTATACCCAGGCTGTCTGATTGTGTGTCATTTTTATACCATAATGTCATTGATTTGTACACTGCAGTTCCAAGGTGGAAATACTCAGCCATGGCGCTGACTACTTATTTTGCACATGATATGTTGTGTATCATATAAAAACACCATATGTTAACGAGGTAAACTTGATTTTCACTGGAGCTGGTCGTTAAGCATGACTTGGCAGTATGTTGTGTTTTTTCCATGCTATGAAATCAACACAGATGGCGTCAGATTCAAAAAAATAAATGAATAAATAACAACGCGGAATAAACACTTCAAGGAAAAGTGTGAGGTAGGTAGGTAGGTGTGTGCGCGCAGTAAAGGTGATGAATATCAATGCGCTGGCATGCACGATGGGTGGGGATCAGTGCTTTGATTCCTTGTCGTGCCTCGTCCCTGCCCAGGCTTCGCGGGAGATTTGGCTCTCTTTTGCCTCAGGCTGGAGGAATCGCTTTGATTTATTAACTCACGTTCGTAGAGCAGCCTCTTATGCGAAGCCCCTCTGATACCTGCAAGAAAACAAAAACAAACGAAACGAGACAACACACGTTCCTTCCCATTGTGCAGAACCCGAGTCTGTGTAGAGCGCGGAAACACCACACAACTTGATTTGTTTTGGAAGAGGCATGTTTGCAATACACAGCCTACATGTTTGTCACACTACAGAGCACAGCACCTTGGACATCCGTAAATAAAATACTCAAAACAAGACAGTAACAAAAACAACAACATGTGTAGGGCATAGCTCTATCCTGGAGGAGATGGGGGAGAGGTTAACCTCAGAACCTCTTGCGTGTTGGAGGATGCAGGATAGCTATACCAACTGCACTATGGACCACGTGAATAACACAAAAGGAAGAAGGCAACATGTGCTGCATGAGGGGAACCTGGTAAAAACGAAAGGCCTCACAGCTCCTTACCCTTTGGGAGAGGCATATATACCAACATTAATCGCTGACCCAGTTCAACAGGCACCTGTGTTGAATAGAAATGGGAAATCAATTAAGAGCAGGCTTTCACTGCAGAAGTGTTCAGAGAGACGGAACTTCAGACAGGAACAATGTTCACAGTTTGGCTCTTGACAATCCGTACTTATTTTCAGCCCATTCACTGAAGCTGGAGTTAGACTCAATAGAGAATAATAGTTTTTCACAAACTGACCCCTTTTCTTCAGTTTCAAAACAATTTATGTCTCTGTATGTATGTCTACTCCACTGCCCAAATTGTTTCTATAAACACCCCTAGTTATTACTTCATGATTGCCCACAAGGCTCCAAATTATATGTGCCAACTACAATAAAACAGAGAATCACAGAGACCCTCTGTCCTTAGCGAGCAGTTGTCCTCCATCACGTTTGAAAACAGCTCGCCGAAGCTCGCGTCTTCGCAGGGAAGCGCACATGTGCCGCTTTGATGGTTAAACGCGCAGACCGTTGCTGTGGTGAGCTGTGAATGAAGTGTAGCATGAGACACTCACAGAAAAAGCTGACAAAAGTAATCGGCGCAGGCATGTCCACTGTTACGGCTGGGGGAGAGCCTAAGGGTAATTGACACGGGAGTCGCTGGGGGGGCTCCACATCTATTTTCCCACACTGAAAGTACCCTGCTGCTGATCAGGCATTGTGAAGGGTACATGTTGTTCGATCTGCGTTTGCCTCCCCACCAACCCCCATACACTCGGAAGCTCCCTGCGTCCAGCCGTAATCACCAACACTTTACCCAAGCTCCTTTTCTTTTGGTTGAGATTGTTTACCGACACCACATGTCTGAGTTTATGGGTGATTCATTGTTTGGCCCACATCTGCGAGAGACCATGTGTCTGGGGCCTGTTACACGTTAGCCTTTAGTCACAGACCTGTGTTATTGCAACCCTGGGAAACTGGTCCAGGGAATAACAAGCACCAGAGTCTGATGTTACGGTAACAACAACAAATTGTCAACAATTTTCTCTCGGATTGTTTATCAACAACTTCTGGCCATTACAACTCAACAATCTTTTCACCTTCCACTAAAGGGATATTTGATTTGATTTTTGCTTTGAAGAGAAAGGGGCTTTGTTTCTTTAAACCCTTCCACAAAAAACACCATTCTAGCAGTGAATAGCCTTCTTTTTCAAAAAGCCACAAGAATTATAAAGAAAGGACTCCCTTGAGGAGGTCAATCAAGGATATTTACACTGCTAGTGAAAGTATAATTCACAATTCCTACTTCAACATCGTGTGGATTAATCTCATAGCCAAAAGCTAATCTAGTCCATTGAGAACCATGCCAGATTTACACCGTGCTGTTATCCTTAATTAACCTAATGCGATTACATGAAATTTCCTCATGATCAGGTTGAAAACTCATGCCTTCCAGCTGCAGTGTGATTCAAATACATTTTTCAATGGAGAGGACACACTCTTTGAACTCTAGCAGCATATCTAAGTATGTTGGCTTAAGTGTCTGGATATTTCAGCTCCATCTTCTAATCTTCAAATATGGCATTTCTGTTATTATCATATGGGATGCCTGATGTTTAATTGAGATATTCTATGAGTACATTTAATAAATTAATTTAGTTTATCTGAGATAAACTAATTGAACCCACAATCTTTGTATCACTGACACTATATTCCAAAAGGTGATTCATAAAAAAACAACCATTCATTTTGAAGCACTCACTTTCAATTAAAATGGTTTTAAATCTAAAACAATTTTGTGAAATGGCACCCTGTTGGAGAGATTTCACAGTGGTCCGGTGTCAGCTTGATTTACTGATCAGTTTTTGCTTCCTCCTAGTTGCTTCAAAGTTGAAGACAGCTAAAAACAGAAAGAAATGTATCAATTACTGTCATTTGAAGACATTTAGAGTGTCAAGGAATTTGCTGTCTTGAGAGTGATGTTCCCGACCCTCCAGACAGTTAGGAAAGCACTTTTCTCCCCACTCCAAGGGACAGTCGAGCTGAGACCTCATCAAAAGTTTCCCCAATGACTCTGAATGTATTTTCCTTCTGACACATTTCAAAGTGGCACTATATAGGATCCAAGTGTGGTGCAGAAAACTAAAAAAGTGAGGGATTGTTTCCAGTGTGGAGTGCGAAGGAGCTGGCAGATGACCTTAATAAATTAATTTAGTTTATCTGAGATAAACTAATTGAACCCACAATCATTGTATCACTGACACTATATTCCAAAAGGTGAAGCACTCACTTTCAATTAAAATGGTTTTAAATCTAAAACTATTTTGTGAAATGGCACCCTGTTGAAGAGATTACAGGTGGCAGCTTGATTTACTGATCAGTTTTTGCTTCCTCCTAGTTGCTTCAAAGTTTAAGACAGCTAAGAACAGAAAGAAATGTCTCAATTACTGTCAATTTGCTGTCTTGAGAGTGATGTTCCCAACCCTCCAGACAGTTAGGAATGCACTTTTCTCCCCACTCCGAGGGACAGTCGAGCTGAGAACTCATCAGAAGTTTCCCCAATGACTATGAATGTATTTTCCTTCTGGAGTGTGGAGTGCGAAGGAGCCGGCAGATGACCTTAACCCTTCAATACCATGTACCTGACACTGAGAAGTTAAGGGGTGGACAGGCATACTGATACATCCACCTCTACAGGGCAAAGGGTACAGGTATAGCTATTAGGATGATTCTCTCTGACCGAGAGAAACAATGTGCAAGGACAAGGGGAAAAGGCGGCAAGGTGGTGGCTAGTGGCCATGAATGTGTGTGTAGACCTTCCAATCATGAGTGGGTCAACACAATAAATGGGGTGTGTGCCAACAGACGTTGGAGTTTTATTTTTAAATGAGTTCCTTCAAAGCAACACTTTTTCTGGAGAAACTTCCAAATTATTTAATGTTGGGCATCCCTCCCGTGCAAGAACCTCTGTCTCCTCTGGTGTAAACTGTTCTGTTCGGGACCGGAAATTTGCTGTTTGCGCTATTGTAGCAATTGCCACATCCACTAATTACTGAACCCATTTATGCCCAATTGTGCCTTGCCTTGTGTCAATGAAATAAGCAAATATAGATATCCTCGCCTATTACTCACTGCGCAGTTGCTGATGCGTGAAACACGTTTGCGGTGCTATGAAATTAGGGCCCTTCATCAACAACTTCATTCTGTGTGTTCCTGATTGCTCTCTGGCATTAAAAACCACCATGTGGATTCATGTCTAAACCTGAATACTCAAGCAAGCTGCGTGGTACCTCAACTGTATGGTATGCAATGTCTACTGACAAGGAGTGGATTTAGCCAGACAATCCCTTTGATTTGCTTTTTAAATGCACTCCACCTACCACTTTACTGTAGAAGTTGTTATCATATAGCCTATTTTTGCTGTGCTCAACTTGAGGCTTGTTTGTGTCCTCTTGATGAAAGAATGGATATGGAGGAGTACAGAAGGAGGAGAAGGAGGAATACAAAGCATGCACTAGGGGAGAAAAAAAAAGAGAGAGAGAGAGATCTCGTTTAAAAGGCATTTTTAACTATTAGCAATGCCTTTTGTAAAATGCTCATGAAAAGGAACAAAATGTCATGGCTGAACTGGGAATTTTGCTATAATTTAACTAGAACAGTCTTGAGCAGGGGCTCATCTTAGCAGCCAGCACCGCTAAACCAAATGGTTGTCTTGTCTCTTTGATGATGTTTTCTATTTTAAAACTTAATCTCTTAAGGTGAACGGCCTCAATGAAAACAAAAAGAATGCAGAAAGATAAAAACAACAATGCTGCCTTACATTGCCTTGACCAGCTCTGCTTTGTTTTGTCTTGGATCCCGTTTTTAAATTTTTTTTTATGCCCTTTTCACGACCTGTTTTGGATAAGAGAGAGGGTGTGCATAAGGCCTGTGTGGAGAGGCAGGGACTGCACACTAGTATGCAGAACAACGTTATATTTCTCCCTCTCTCCCTTAAAGGATTCAAATTGAGATAGCCCCTGCTCCTGGCCAAGCAGTAATCAGCCAAAACCTGATGGGGGTGGAGTGTGGGGGAGGTGGGCAGCAGGTGCATCTCTGATTGCAAATCAATTGCATGTATTACTCTGCTGAAGACATGTAATTTACTGTGACATTGCAACAGCTACAGTCCAATACACAATGCAATACCCAATATGTCAATAGGCATCATTGATTTCTATAGGACAGAGGCATGTAATATTGCCAGAATTCCATAACAGACACATGCAAGTGTGCATTATCTAAATCTTCAGAAAAACATTCAGTGTGATGTGTACATGTTTAATACGTGGACACAACACACTAGGTAGGAGTGTGCAAATATGCTAACAACAGAGAATCACACACTCGATTAACGATAGCACACAGACTCAAAAAGCATAACAGAAATAAAACACATGCTAAATTACATTACATTCGAAAAGCGAACATTAAGCATAGAATAAAACACTGACATTTTCCCCAACACAGACACACACTGCATTATGGGGCGAAACACAACACATACAACATTAAGAAGCGCACCACCCCTTTGCACGCTGCAATATGCTCTCCTTGGGTATTTTCATGTAATCTCTGAAATTCATTTTCTGAAAGAATACATTAGTTTGTGAGGCATTATACACTACCCAGAAGAAAAATGCCAAATCCTCGCACGCTTCTAAAATGAGAAATAAAAATCTTCCATATTTTTCTCTGGAATATCAAATCATGGATGCAGTAAATTTAGAGACCAATATACTGTAAGAGCATCACGTTACAAGGACGTTAAGCCTATTTATGTTTTATTTAGTCTTGCTGCTTCCAATGAAGAGTTTTCTTATAGCCAACTAACCATAGAGAAACTGGAGGATTTACGTTATAAAGGATGTTTAAAACAACAAACTAATGCCAATGACCCGGTTAAGCAAAAATACTGGAGAGACAATAACAAAGTAACCGAAGCGATCTAGCATTATTCTGATTAATTCTTGAACTTATAAGAATCATGTAAACTGTAGACTACTTGAACTCATCTTCATGCATGCAACATTGTTTAAAGACATAACTTATTATCAACCGAAATGACAGCGGAATGGAAAAACTGAACATGTGGTAATTAGGTAGGCATTTATACTTGAAGTATTTATTAGACAGAAGGATAACGTTGAAATGTTGTGATTACACAGAGGTTTGCCGTTAGGTGATGCTATCCATTATAAGCAGACTATGCTAAACCATAGCAGTAAGAGTTAATACTTATTGCAGAGCGTATTGCAGAGCGTGTTACACCAATGACTGTTAATAACATGTCATTTACAGTCATTGTTTTGCACAGACAAATGGCGACACTAGCCTTCTCATTATTCCTTGCGCTTAGCCGGTATTATTATTGGAAACGCAATGGTGCAATCACTGATTTGAACGACGGTGATAACTGATATCTTAAATATACTGATATGCTGGCTAGACACTATTTTTTTTTGTGGGGGGGGGGCTAAAGCTTAGGCCTAGCGAAGCTGCTGCGCAGTCCCCTATCTCACTGTTTGCTTCATTTAACTTGGTCTTCCCCGACTTCAAACTCCAAAAAGCCCAAAAGAAACAAACAAGTAAAGTTAATAAAATAGACTGCTTACTATGACGGATTCGACATTATGAAAACATAGCAGTAAGACCATAGCAGTAAGAGTTAATTTTCTAAGAGTAAAAGTGAACGACGAACTGAGAATAAACTTACAATGCATAAACCTACTAACCTTTAATGTATTCCCAACTCTACGCACTAATTTGGAGATGAGTGCGCACTATGGAGCGAAGTGATTGGTTAGCAAGCTGTCATCTTGAACATGCCCACTGGATTTCTGAATGGGGAGGGTATGGTAAACGGTACATACTCCGTTCGCGTGAGAGACGCGCTTAGAGCACAACTTCTGATGCTCACGAAGATGTAAGGCAGATTCTCACGAGAAAAACAGACTGCATGTAACGTTCAAAAAGTACTTGCTCGACAACTCACTATAGCTTGAAACTTTGGCCACGCTATTACATGGTCCCTCAGTCTACAGTTGGCGGCGCGCTCATCCTGAAATCACAGTGATATGGATGCTTCAAAACTGATGATAATTGTTGCCACCTTAAGCAGCATACTCTCTGTCGTAAGTACAATATCAGTCTGTGATCTTCTGTCTGGGATATATTTCAGTACTTAATGGACTTTTATCGCTCGGTACCTTTGCGTCTTATCAGACTTTCGTAGGATAACGTGAGAGCGCACAGCTTTTTGCACCGCGACCTTTGCATTTGAATATGAATCAAATATATCGTTGGAGGAAAGTGTTTTTAGGATTCGAACACCGTTTTCAAATGTGGTGGTTCTATAAAGATATGTTATTGAAGTAACTAACTCATCCTGATGTATGGCTCGGTTGTTCGATGTCAATGTTTTATAGTACATATAGTATATATAGAATAAGTATATATAGCTCATAATTACTTGAATTGCTTTTGCAAAGCATTTCAGTGTATGTTTGAATGTATTCTTGGGGTTAGTTCACAGTAATAGAGACACTGAATCGGGTTGTTCGTAAGAAAGCGTTGTGCAGTTCACTACCAACGCATCCAATAGGTGTGTCCGTATTAACTTCCTAGTCTAGGAGGTACATAAAACAGTTGAGTATTTGTTCAAAAAGATTATAACGGCGTTATTTATTGCCCCAGTGAATACCTGCGACTATGGTCTGCGTCATTTGGTGAGTCATGAATTTCCACGAGGTGCCACACGTTTCCAAATTGTTTGATGTAATACAAATTGATCGCATGTCAGGGTAGGTGAGGTTAAGAATTTCTGACCCTAATGCTTGACCTCGACCAGTGAGCCTGAGGACCAGTGGCACAGGTTGTCTCCTTGAAATAACCGGCTGCAGTTTAGTGACCCGTCTTAACGACTCTGCATCGTTTTTCAGAGGCGTTTTGCGTCTGCTGAAATTACTTCTACTACCTGAACGCCTCATTGTTACCTATAAATGCGCTTACGATCAATGTTTCTGTTGTCTCAAATACGTCATATTAAATGTTTCACCTAATGCGTGACGCTGTTGAATAAGTCAGCAAAGTCGTGCGTTTTGTTGAAGTCTCCCTGTACACTATTTTCTGCTGTGAGATATGGAAATGGCGCTGAAATACTCAGGCAATCCAGATGACAGTAAAAAGTTTGAAAAAGACTATGTAATGTTCACTATGTTACACGCTGGTGCACACTGGGCTGTTTTCTGCACATAAATGCATTATGAATAGAAAATGTGCCTTCACTCCTCCAGGAATCTTCACTTATTTTGTGTGTGGTTAAGATCAGCCACTTATTAGAATCAAATCTTATGCACATATAATATGCGTGCACAAACTGTGTCTCATAGATGGAAATGCATTGAGATGAATCAAATTAAATGTCAGTCCCTCATGGCTCATTCTCATGACTTGTTGCAGTGCAGAGTTTTCTCTGTCCTCTGGTATTTTTTTTTATTCTTCCTCCTCAGGATGTATCTGCATTGTCTAAACTCCATCCATCACACCGCACATGATGTCCTCTCGGGAATATTTAATGCCTTGAGTATTTCACACCTCTCAAGCTTCTCCGATATCCATCTGTGAGGCATAAAAGGCACATTAGTCTCTGTCCCTAGGGGAGACAAACGTACTATTCCCAGTAAGCCGAGCGACTATTTTGTGAAATTCACTGGATTGAAGCCATTTCCCTCAGACACCCAAATGCTACCAATCCCAGGCATCATTTACAATCGAGTGTGATGATGAGACTAGATGGGTTTGCAGTCGGAGTCGAGCATTTGCAGTGAGGGCATACTTGTTGCGTTGATGTCTTAAGAGAGTGGCATGGTGTGTGTAACACACGCTGCGGCGAGTTTGAGACTGACAACAGATTAAACAGCTAAAGGTGGACCAATAAAAGCAGTTAGCAATGGCATGACGTCCTTCGCCCTCTCCTTGTTATTTCCGCTCGAGTCCAGATCATTCTTGACATCTGTGGCATGAGGCACAGGAGGACTTCATCAGTGAGTGAATGATTGATACTGTGCTTGCTGTGGCTCAATTAGTCAGAAATACGTTGGCTCACGTCGCCTTCCAAGGTTTTTCCACTGACAGCATTTTCCTTTTTTAGGGGAAAAATCCCATCTTCGAGGTCACAGGATATACATTGACCTCACTGGATTTATGTGTATGTATGTCAGTGGCGGCTTTTGTTTTGTATGGCGCCCTGGGCATACCTTGAGGCACCACTAATGTATGTGCATTTATGCACATTTAATTTATGGACACATCTCAGAGAGTTTACTTGAATCTAATGTAGTAAGAATTTCACACAGTAGGAGCTGTCCATTCAAGGTGATCTAGGATTCAACAGGGCATGGACGTGACCAGAATACAGCCAGTCAGGTAGCTCAAGTTGTGAAAAAAACTATGCCCAAGACCTTGGGCTACTGATACATTTTTATGAATTAGACATTTTTCAAGCTGGTTTGGTGATTTTATGCAGCATTCAATATGTATTTAGGCCACTTAAATTATACATTCGAGATGGCTGGATTGAAAAGCACTTGTTCCCACTTGGTGCTATATTATGACCTTTTGAACTCTGACCTCATAGATCTCACTCATAACAGAAAACAACAGTATGTTGAATTTGAGGCACATTACATAATTTTCTCATCTTAGATATATATATGGTATGGTGAATAATCTTTTGTTGGAGCATGAGATATCAGTAACCTTTTGTTGGACATCAGATATTTAACTATCCTCAGTGTGAAGACATGTTATCGTAGAAGTTTGTGTTTGTGTGCTTGTGCTCGCAGCTTATGTTATCGAGTGGCCTCTAGATTAAAAGGTTTTCCTTTGGCATGCCTTCCATTGTTGAAGTACCATGACAATGTTCTTCAAGAGTTCTGCCTCCAGACGAAGTCACTGCTAATATTGCACTGCAGTAGTTGGATCAAACCGTAACTCACCCTGCTGAAAGGCAGCATTTCGTGGTGTTTTCTAATTGTGTAAGTACAGTGTGAAGTAGGGCCAGCAACCTCCTCTCATCGAGGTTCCTCTATCCTCTATTTACATTCTAGAGGGGGCTAAGCCATAGAAAACACATACTAATCTCCATAAAATGAAAAATGTATGTGAACCATGTGGATTGTTATATAAAGTAGAACAAAACAGAACAGGACAACAGGAGTGCCTCTAGGTGTGCCAGATTAGCGGTATTTATCTGCAGACTTACCCTCCTTTCCAAACTGTACATCCATCCGGAAAATTCCATTTTTGAACAGAAGGTTGAAATGTTTGTTGATGGTGTTGGCTGAGGTTGTCAGACCATCTCTCCCAGCAAACTGACTGGCACAGACTCCTAAGCCCCCCACCCCCTTTTTTGTGTTGACATAACTCAGTGGCTATCAGAGGCATTTGTGTGAAAGACTTTTAAACAGCTGCGTTTGGAACACTCAAACATCTGTAGCGTGCTCCCGCCATGCGCGGCCCGTTTCACCATAACAAACCCTGACATGTTTTGTGATGTATGGCGGGATGCAGCCTCAATATTCTTGGGGGCCGCAGAGGCCCGCCAAAGTGCTCAAATGTGCACACCACAAGTGAGATGTCAGTGATATTTGTGTGACGAAGAGCAGACAGAGGACAGAGGAAGTGGTTGATGGTTGTGGGGGTGGTCATTATTTTCCAAGTGTTTGCAACAGGCCTGTGAAATATGCATCCAACTCTGCTTCTCATCTAAAAAACTGAAAATGTTTTGCATGCCGCAGATGTTTAAGCTTGTCCAGTCTCTCCCTGCTAACAGCAGTCCTGCAAAAGGTCTGCCGTTGTCTTCCCTTTCTTGATTAGTTTCCAAGTTTTCAGTTATGATAAGCGCATTTACATTCTATATCATCATGTCGGAATAAAATAACAGAATAATGTAGCAACACATATGCTGAGTGGGCTGTGTCAGGAAGCCACAGCTCTCCCTATCATGCTGGAGCCTGGGCCAAATGCACAGGGGAATGACAGGGCACCAGAACCATCTGAATGCTTGATAGCACCAAACTGCTATGTGGAGTCAAAGTAACATTTTCTGAAAATACAAACGCTGCTTGCTACATCTAAATCTGGGAAGGGGTGATGTGGTTGTGGTTATGGGATGTGACAATGTGTCGTGTGACATTAAGGGTGAGCGTTTTTTGCCAGGAACAACCCAGCAAAAAGCACACGATCAGGGCTTGGCTGTTTCGTTCTTTGGGGAGGTCGACTGTGCCTAGCCCGCCACTGTGACTGTGGTAAGTCTGTCCTGCATAGCACAGGTGTGCAGCTGCTGGATGGTAATACCAGGCTCCATGACTCATCACAGAACAGGGCCATTTCTCTTGGCAAATAACACTGAAAAATGACCCACCCTCCGCGTTCCTCTCTTGGGGGACCCGTAACGCAGAAACTTTTTTAGGGGGATCTAATCATCCACCACCTGTGTGTGTGTCTGTGCGGTTGTCTGCAGCATCCTTACTCTGCTCCTTCTTGGTGGACTAATTATATCCCTGCCTTCCTGTTGAAAAATGAGGTACTGTTATTAGTCCAGACAGTTGGTTCTCAGGGCTCAGTGACAGACAGGTGAGAAAACAGCAAAAACATTACATTTACATACAAAACACGACCATCATCGGAGTTTGGTCTGCCATTTTTGTTTAGAATTTGCAGTTGCTGGAGGGAGCTGCCACACAGAATCATGGGTAATGGGCAGCATTGAAGCTTCATCGATGCTGCCTTCAAAAACGACCTTTCCGGGGGAAGTTTTAAGTCATCTTACCAGACAGGAGAGTACAATCAGTTTCGAATGGCCCTTCTGTCCTGAATGCCTCGCTGTCCTGTTACACACCCAGTTTTGAATGCACCCCCAGGCCCAGAGTAAGCGCTAGGCAATGCTACTTTGAGATTCAGAGGCTAAAGAGTAAATTTCCTTTTCAGTAACCTGTCTACATTCCAACGGTTAATAAGCAGTCACCACATAAGCCCTTGTGTTGAGCTCTTGAGCTTGCTGAAAGGACCGTCACGACTGACCCCAACACTTCTAACTCGTCAGAGCGCGGGAGAAGATACCCAGTCGTGTTTCCACTGATAACTTGACCTTGATGTCTGTGGCTGGCGGCCTCCTGACAGCTGTCCTCAGCTCATCTGCCAACTCTAGAGGCTGCCTACACCTGAGAAGATCATCTCAGTATTCATCACGTCACTGAGAAGTACAGCTCCATCATACCCCCCCACCCCCCACCCCCCACTCGCCTCATGTCAAACTGAGACCAAATCTGAAGCCATTTTTCATAGAGACCAATTTCCCTGCGGCCCTGCATGGTCATTTTGCATGCATAAGGTTAACCTGATGATAGAGTCTGTCTGCACTGCCTCCACCCAAAGGTTTTTTTTTATTTTTTTTTATGGGTAATTTCCTCTTGCACATTTTGGTATCATTTGGGTTTCCTTGTGAGTGCATTGAGCTTCTCACTGACATTTATTTTTAGCAGCAATTTCCTCTCATTGGGTGTTCTATTCTTAGCATGTTAATTGGTCCACTGATTACAGAGGGTTATTTTCATGTTTACATACAACATTAGTAATACATCATATCACGCTTAGCATGTTGTGGCCAGTTATTGACATATATTTAGCTAAGTGCTGTAGCTATTTTTACATGAAATACTGTAACTAGCACAATGTGGAGCAAGGCTCTCTCACAGTCTGAAGTTTATTCAGGCCAAGTGCACCAAATTAAACACAAAACAGTAAACAAAACATTAGCATGCAGGGAGTGGTATATCATGTCAGAGCTCTCCCCAAAAAACTAAAATTGTTAAATGTTAGATAAAAACGTATTTCTTTTTTTAAAAGTTCTTAAACGTCCAAAATGAGACACTGACAGAAATAAATAAACATATAGAGAAATACATTTGTGGAACCACTCGACCTCCTTATCTCTCCGCCTCTTCAGCCTGGTCCCTGGGAAGGTGAGGAAAAGGCCTGGACCCTAATTGACGATGGGTAGTAATTAAAAATGAAGCCGTGGGTTAATTTTTTGACACTGTACTGTCTCCGCAGACGGGGGTGAGGTGGGGTGTTGAAAGTGTGCTTTCAGTAAGTGTGATCAATCGTCCCTAAGTGAGACAGGCGAGTTCTGTAGTTAACATCATGCCACCGGCTCAAGATGGGAGCTTTAGGCTTTTCAAAGAAGCTTTTAAAGCTTTTGCCCCAAAGCAATGTTCCCTCCTGCGAGGAGAGGAGAGCTGCGTTAGGTTTCATCGTTTTCACGCCTGTCTGAGAGGGTGAGGTAGGTGGGGGGAAAAAATTGTCTTCCAAAACGAGAGTGAGAGGCCATCCAGGCCTTTCACGCTTTACTCCGCCATCCCAGCTCAGTCACAGCTGTCACCAGAAAGCCTCCTGCCCTCCAGGTATCTATTCGTCACCGTTGATGCGTATTAGGTGAATCTGACTTTGACAACTTGCCAGATTTTAAATCTACTTATTAATTTACTTTTTAATATTTGTATTTGTTTATTTATTTTTGTTGTCGGTGTTTTCCCTCTTGACGGCTCGGTGTCTTGGCGTGTGAGGCTGAATCCAGTCCTCTCGCTTATATCCCAGGGGCCTGTGCGTTTTGCTCGTGAGAGTTGGCTGGATTACGGGGGTAATCACTGGCTCATCTGTCTCCGCCATCCTTCAGATGTGCAGCTAGGCCGACAAGTGTGTTTATGTCTGCGCTCTTCCATTTCAACATGGGTCCAAAGGGTTTTTTCGTTCGTTTTTTTGTTTTATTTTGTTTTTGTTTTGAGTAAAGTGTCTCACACAAAACACTGAGGGGAATTGAATGCCTGCACACATGGCAGCTTTTGTATTTAAAGGTGAGCAGTATCCCAAAGTCCCTAAATGATTAAGGCGAGGAGGGCCTTCCCACCCACTTTGTGTATTTGCAGATAGATCACCTTTTGCGTGGGTTGATGTGTCATTTGCAGTGGCAATACTTCATCTGGGGAGGCTGCGGCGGTCTGTGTTGATGAATAGTTTTGAGCCATAAATTAGGTCCATGAATTCTTGTGCAAATCCTTGGGCCGACAGGGATTTAGAATGAGTGATGGCCCAGGAACTAAATACTGAGAACCACACAGAGTCCTAAGACTCTCTTTGTATAAGGCAACCTGATATTCAGGCCTCTAATGACAGACCTACACTATTTCCCGTGGGCATGATTTTGAGAGTATTGTGCTGGCACCATTTTTGTCATGTTAACATGGATATGAATTGGATGTCGGACCAAACATGTGATGTAACGATGAATTTATGATGTTTGGCATGTTAGTTGTATCTCTTACCTCTGCACAAAGCTTTGGCGCAGTATCAAAGGTTATGGTTAAGGGTTTTGGCAGTGTGGTGGTCAAAGACACATCAAAGGTCATTAGATAACAAGATTTTAAATATATAGTCTAAGCAAGACTCTAGCTCTGTAATATTATTAAAGGAAATACGCTTTTAGTTATCAGGCCTGTGATAACATAAGCATGATCCACCTCTGAATAACATCTAAATAAGACCGTGTAGAACCAATCCTATTACCTATTCTGGGCAAAAGCAAATTTGGATATTGTCGGAGAGCTACCTGTCTCCTGCTTCTGCAGTTTGAATATCCGAGTTTGAGGAAATGATTTGTGTAATTTCACTGTGAATTTGCATTTTAGTGAACGACAAGTGAAACAAAATGCCATGATATGTCTGTTTGCCTTAAGCCTCCCTCTCTCTCTTTTTCTCTGTGTGCGTGCGTGTGTGTGTGTATTTGAGTTTGTGTGTGTGCACGCTTGAGTTTGTGTGTGTGCATGCTTGTGGATGATTTGACCACATGAATACAAATAGGCATGGAATAATGCATTCTATCCTTGTCCTGACATTAGCAACAAACAAAGACACCAGCTTACTGAATTAACTGGTGATACTCTATTAAATAACACTCTGGATTTCCCCTGTTACTTCGATAGTCAAATTATTTTCTTCAATATTCAACTCCTGTACTTTAATGCTGTAGTAAGTCAGGTGTGCTCAAGCCCCTGAATAACTTTGCCGCTGCTGCCTGAGTTCACAACCCAGATAAAAACTAACTCTGGCCCTGATCTGGCAAATCTGAGTCAGATGAGGACCTGAGCCTTTCCAGGTCATATTCCAGTATTCATATTCCAGGTCATATTCCAGTATTCATATTCCAGGTCATATTCCAGTATTCATATTCCAGATCCTTCTCTTTAGTCCATCTAACAGGGTGGTCAATCCCAGGAGCAGTTTCTTCTCTAAGCCTCTCTGCGTGTGCTATGAATAGACTAAACATCAAGGCGAGATAGAGATCTTAGCCTAATAGCTGTCTGACCACAACCGTGTCTCCTAATTTGTCATAAGACATGACAGGTCATTATGCCATCATTAACTGCATTCATTACAGCATCACTTATATGTACCAGTGGGAGTTATGCACTTGCACGATGTACTGTAGATGTGGTGACAACATGCCACCAACATAAATGTCATTAACAGGGAGTGCCACAGCAGGTACTCGGGCACACTGCACAGCGTACTAAATCACCTTCTGTCTTGTCACGTCGTCCATTTTGATGCTGTGCATGCCTCAGCTGCTCAGCAAGGTCGTGGACCAGTAATGATGGCATTCTTACACCCAGCTGGAGCCATGTTGCGTTGGGGGGCGTGAGGGGAAGACTTTCCTACCTCTCCTTTTTTTTCTCCTCCTCCACCACCACCAGTTCTTCACATTGGAAGCATGGGTGCACCTCATGCCAGAGGAAGATCTGCTCTTCCTCCTCTACCATCTTCCTCCCCTACCATCTTCACTGATGGGCTCATCCCGCACACAGAGGCAACGTGAGATCGGAGACTGGCAGCTGAGTGTACCGAGATGAGCCCTTAGTGTTTATGGCAGCGGTAAAGAAAAGAACACACACACACACACACACACACACACACACACACACACACACACACACACACACACATAGACACACACACACACACACACACACACACACACACACACACACACACACACACACACACACACAGATAACTGCCAGCCAGCTGTGAACCTTCTCTCTAAATGTCTCTATAAAGTAAGTTATGTAAATAAAAGCTGGGAGCACGGACAATGAGGCACCAGGAGGTTTATGGCGGACACTGTTTTTTTTGTCCATCCTCCCCCTAATCATGCCATCACTGCTGGGACCTGACTGAGGTTGTGTCTTCAACTTTCTTTCCCAGACGGTTTTTACTTCCCACTGTTTTCACAGACTTACTCTGAAGAGGATTGATATCAAGTTCTACTTTCTGTAAAAACAGCCTTACAGTAATACTTGTTAAGGGGATTATACACAAAAGAACAAAAAACAAATCTTGAAAGATGTGGACATCCCTTGAGATTTCCACATCGATGCTGACGTGAGATTATCACCACTTTGGCAAAGACCCCTTGAAATAATTTGTCATCTCAATTGTTAGCCCTCGTTAGTTGTGAGGCATGTTATACAGTGTCACCATGAACAGCCTTTAAAGTTTAAATCTGCCTTACAGCAAGGGTACAGCAGTGCAGGGAAGGTAAAACGCTCTTGGCAAAGAGCAGAATTTTAAAAGTGAAGTTGTAATATCTGCTCATATAATATCATGTAATATCCAACTCAACAATGCAACTCAGGCATGTGCAGATAGAAGTGTGTGTGTGTGTGTGTGTTTGTGTGTGTGTGTGTGTGTTTGTTTCCCTTGAGTGTCAAACTGGAACAAAGTGTGTCCGATCCAGAACAAAAAACCCTTATGGGGGGGAGGGGGTCTAAACCCTTCTCCTTTCCCAGGATATAAAAAGCTGAATCTCCCCCCTGTAAGCACACCTGTTTCCCCTAGAGATCCATAGCCTCCCAAACCTCTCCAACCCCACCCACCCCGCGCTGCCTGCTTCTCATCTTCCATGACCTTCTCGAGTCGCTTGTCCTCGGCCGCCGCGTATGGCTCTCACTGACCCACGGCTGCTCTGCCGGTGACTGTCAGCTCAGGTTTGTCGTGGCTGGTTGACGACGCTGAGCAATTCCCGCTCTTACTCAGCAGCCCCCTTCTCCATGTCTGTGATCCCCCCCAAGACCCAGGCACGGGTGGGCTTTGTCCTCCATAGCCAGCAGGGGAGAGTGGCCTCTTTTCTTGTCCACTTGTCCTCGCTGCTCAAGCGTCTTCGAGAGACATTTGGGCTGGGCTGGGTAATGTGAAATGCAATGTTATGTAAAGAATGTCATAACAGTGTAAGGAATCACGGATGTGCCGTGAAGGTCAAGATGCTCAGATGGAAATGCATTTTTTGGTTGTGATGTCACTGAACTCTCTTCAATTTCTGTCTCTCTCTCTCCTCTTTCTGTCTTTTTTCTATTTAATTTGTCTCTCACTTTCTATCGCTCTCTCTCTCTCTATTCTCTATCTGCTCCCTCTCTCTGTCTTCTCTCTCTCTCTATTCCCTGTTCCCTCCCTCTCTCTGTCTTCTCTCTCTCTCTACTCTATATTTTGCCCCTCTCTCTATTCTCTCCCTCTCTCCTCTCTCTCTTTCTCTCTCCTATTTCCACAGGCGTACTGCGTGCAGATGTGCGATATTATAAATGAAATTGCGCAGGAACGAGAGCACTGTGAGATCAGAGCGGCTGAAAATGTCACATCAGGTAACATTCAGAACTCCAACCATGCATGCTGTCCATGCTCACCTATCCATCTTAAAGACACACTAGGCAGCCTTTTCCTGCACTGATGGCCAAGATAAACGCACCAATAGGAATTGTTTTTTCCCATAACAAAGGTCCAGTGTGAACCATCTTGTTAGATTAATGAACGACTTTGGAAAGTGTGCTCAAATGTTAGACACTGTAGTGTTTATTTTCAGGGATTTTGCGGTTAAGGGCAAAACTTTCACACTTTCTTCCATTTAATCCCACTATTTCTCCATCCCGTACATTTCTTCTTCCCCCTCTTATGCAATGCTGGGTTTTATACCCATGACTTTTACAGTTTGTCAGGGGAGAGTTTGAGTCACTGGATGTAAAATGGCAACTCTGTATACACACTGCCTGCCTTGTAATCGGACATGAAGGAAAACCGATAGCATTAGTGACAAAGGATTTCTGACCTTTGCCTCGGAATATAACCAAGATGGTGAGGGAAGAAATATGTCTTGTTGCACAGCTTCCCTTCTGGGCCTCGGGGTCCCAGAGTTGAATGCTTGTGCAAATGATTGTACAGAAACACCATCGGGGCATTAAATAGGATATTCGGAGTGAATCATCCTTTTGATAGGCCGCTGCTTTGGCCATCACCGAGGCACAGGCAATTCTTTCGATGTGGAAGGATGCTTTCAAAGTCAAATCGGTCACAGCGGTCGAATGAAAGAGGAGTGGGTTTGAATAGCATTTGTTAGGTCCACAGGCAGGCAGCTCACTCACTTGTTTGACGATGTGAAGGGCGCAAATTTGCCTCAGCATATTGTTCCGACTTAGAGTACAACAGTGCTTTGAATGACTCACAACTTCTCACAAACTAATCCATTCAGCAGCTTTGCCTCAAGGACACAATACTACGGCTAAACCTTAGACAGACTTGCAGAACTATCTCTTTACCCTTCTGAAATTGAAATAAGAGTTACAAAAATACATGTAGATGAAAGCAAAAGAAATGTGGCAACCAGAGTATCAACCGAAGCATTTCAATTATGCCCTTCCTATCTACCGGTGTTTCCCACTACATCTGAAAACTCAGATAAGATCAAATTGACGCAGCATGGGGTCTCACATTTGGAATATCCTCCACAGACTCCAGGGGTGCCTTCCTAGGGCAGTCAACAGGGGGTCCCTCCACACATCAAAAAGACAGAGGATTACGTGCGCCCCATCTGTTGGACCTGACATTTGTGACTGGAATCACAACTAGCCTCCTTAGCAGATATCAGGAGATGAGCCAAGAGATGAGAAGTTACAGCTGTCACACGGCCACTGATGGGAGCAGCCTATAGTTAAACTCCACTGATGAAGAAGAATGATATTCAGTTGTATAAGGTTTTGAGTCACTCATCTTATCATACGATAATTTGATAATCTAAATCATTTAATAGCCTTTATTGCATTCTAAAACGTACTCTTGTACTCTCAATTGGCACACTCATAGAGATCTAACAAAGATGTCACAGGACTGTCTTGCCTGGTCATATATTAAAATTGTCAGGAGATGTTTTGCCTTAAAGGGGCTCCTAGGTGGAAAAACCTACTGGTGGGTGTCATTGGCCAGGGTCTGCCTGGAGTCGAGTGTAATCTGTTCAGAGGCTGGCCCCAGCTCTCCCCTCTGTTGCTCTGGGGTTTGCACTCTTACTCTCTCCACACTCCCACGAGAGCTCTTCCTGCCGCCAGCACTCAGGCGCTGCTGCCATCATCACATCTCTCACATTTTCCCTCTGGGATTCAGAGGTGTCCATATCCCGTTCACTTGCACATAAGTGTTAACTGTACAAACACACCTTGGGTCTTTATGTCACAGGGATGATGACTCTTATACAACCACTGATCTCCCAGCGTTCCCCCCATTGAAGACGTGAAGAGTAAGAGAAACGAAACCCTCACAGATCTAGTAGTTGCTCACGCCCACGCATATACGTTTTTTTTTTTTCATACATTTCTTTGAGGCTGGAATTGACATGGCATTAATGGATTAAGTCAACACTATTGAATTGGTCATAATAGCAGCCAGAAGTAAAATAGAAAAATAGCGAATCCAGTCCTTGACGCAACATCAAGGTTCTTATGCTACCCGACACTGGAAAGAGTGAACGAGAGACTGAATAGCTGCGTAGCATTTGTTAATGGGAAAATGATTCACACGTTAATTTTAGACTAGGACTATCGCTGGAACAGAATGAAAAAGATTTGTCCAGATCCCCTTGAGCTATAAGCATGCTTTAATTTCAAAGCCTACCATAACCTAGTGCCCCCACAAATGAGTCCCCCATTGCTTCAATTGACATACTAATTGCAGCCTAAGTAATGCACTTAAACAGTATGAAGTGGGAATCAAACTTCATGTATGGTCCATGGTTATCAGCAGTCTAGAGCCAGATGCTTTCTATGGTAGTGACTATGAAGCTTGTTAAGTAAGGGATAATGGACGATGTTTGTATAGCAGTACTTCCGTCAGTCCACTAATTTGTAACTCTGTCACCAAGCAACAGTTAATGTAAACTTCACAACGAATTTAGGGAATTGATATGCTATGATATGCTAAGTGTAATACGGTTGGAAAGCTTGAACTACTTCATAGGTGTGCAAATATCAGAAGTTAACTGATTATTAAGTTAACTGTTAATAAAACACGTCACAACTCAACCAAGCCGGTATGAAGAGTATTTATGCATTCCTGGGTCCTGAATCAATAGATGAGAAGCTACAGCTACCACAATGTTTTCTACTGATGGATGCAGCCTTTAGTTAAACTGCCCTGATCCCACCAGTCTTATGATATGATATTTAGATTATAATATTAATATAATTGTGTTTATTGCATTATAAAATTGCAAACATGGTAACATCATGTATTCTCACTTGGCACACTCATAGAGATTGAACAAAAATATCACAGGCCTGTCATGTCTGTTGCTATATTTAAATCGTCGTCAGGAAATGTTTTGCTCTTGAAAGAGCCTTCCATTCCTGGGTTGCGTCTTTTCAACCATCTGACTGGCAAGCCATTCCATTTTTCAACATAGTTATTAACTGCTTCTTGCTACTAAAGCAACCAAGCTAGCCTTTTAAATATAGGCTAAGAGTTTGACACAACTCAGCCTTTACTTTCTTGTTACATTGTTATATGGAACAAAACAGTTTTCTAGTTTGAATGAAGTGACAAGATGATTCAAATGTGGTTGGTCATGTGAATAGCTAATGTATAGGTTTCAGTATGCTTCTCATAGGATTTTATGGCATGGTTTAAGGCATGTGACTTCCCCCATTAATCAGCTTTTCTCCTTGGGTCAGGGTGTCAAGGAACGTGGGAAATGTTAGCCTGCTGGCCAACAGCCAAGTTGGGAGAAGTTGTCACCATCCCATGTCCAATTTACTTCAGTCACTTCAATAACGAACACAAAGGTAGGTGTTACCGCCATCATTAAATGTGTCTTTTCAAACACCACAAAGAGGGTGGTGGGTAAATATTGATTTGAATGTCTTTGTGAATGATGGTCCAAGGCAGCACCCATACTGATAAAATGCACACCTTACTTGTACCGTAGGTCTTCTAAGTGAATAAAAAAGAAATGGAAATATTGTGACAGAGATGGATTATCTTCTTCAGCAATGTTGTGTTTTAGTGGCAGTTTGGCCCCTCAAAGCATGTCGGCAATGTTATCTGGCTGTTGATAAAAATTACGGATATGTAATCCAATGATAAAGGCACAGCACACCGTCTGTGTTGTCACCAAATAAATCACATTGGGAAATGTGAATCCAAAGTGTTCGTCTTTTCAAACGTTTGCATGGAATAAACAAATTCAAACTTTCATCTCACTAAAGTGATTATTTAGTATCAACAATTACTTAATAAACCAGTGTCTGTATACACAGAGTTCACACAGAAAATTCTTTCATTGAGTTTAGGAATTGTGTGCAACTAGTCCTCTGTGAAACGCAACCTGTGTGCAGGCCCCTGTTGCTCCAAGTAACCTGTGACATTCAATGGTGTCCATCATAATCTAGTATAACACGGCCTTGTAAAATACTGTATACGGTAAAAAAGTGTATGGCAAGGTCAGTGGTGACAAAGGACAAAGGTCAAATCTCTGACTGTAAGCAGATGACATGCCTGGTGTAGTTATTGATCAGGGGTGGTGTAGGCTGTGGGAGGAGTGTGCCGGTGATCCGTCTGAGTGGATGGGCTGACATATTGACAGAGTGAGGTCAGGACTGTGTACATAACGATTAGGGTTGCACTCTTTATTTGAGGATCTGTCGTCACCCGCCTTTGTATGTGTGTTCCTGCTGTGGGCAAGAACAGGAACCAGTTTGTCATTCATCCATTCAGTGATGGCACACACGCAGCATTCAGAGCGCAGTCCGCAACATTCTGTGTGTGTGTGAGTGTGTGTGTGTGTGTGTGTGTGTGTGTGTGTGTGTGTGTGTGTGTGTGTTGTTCATGCTGTCAACTTTTCTCCTCCCAGGTGATTTCACCACGTACTTCAGTTACATTTTTGCACCGAACAAGGTGAAAAATTCATCCATAGACATATGAAAACTTTTATTTTCTGTAAATAACCAAATGTTAAAGTGGGTCTGGAAATTGCCTTGCTGTGATCGTACAAACTGGAAAAGTCGTTCTTGAGCCAGCTCAAGGCTCGCCTGATTCCTCTCGATAATATTGAGGTACTCATGAGAAAGACTCTCTCTCTCTCGCTCTTTCTCTCTCTCAGGTAGGTAAGATAAATACACAATATATATCCATTGTTAGATAAAAAAAATAGATTGAATGAAAATAGAAATTGACTTTGTGTATGCCATTCCCACTCAGATGAGCCTGCAGACAGGGATGGTGAGGCGTGCGTGCCGGCAGCTCTCCCCCTCGGCTATAGGCACCCACCTCTTAAGCTCCAGGCAAAAACACAGAAACACGGGCCAACTGGAGGCAGGAGTAATAGTTACTAGACAGTGTTCAGGCATAGCTCTTCTCACTCTACCTGCTCTCTAGCTTAAGGGACCAACCAACGTCAATAAACTAGTGCTGTCAAACGATTAAAATATTTAATCGTGATTAATCGCATTTATGTCATAGTTAACTCAAAATTAATCGCGATTAATCTCAAATTTGTATCTATTCTAAATGTCCCTTCGTTTATTTATTTTTTCCATCATTTTATTTGTATTTTAATGCCCTTATCAACATGGAAAAGTGGATTGGCTTGCTTTAAGCAAATGTTTTGTTTTATTGAAAACCAACATTGCCAAACAGGGCGGTACAAAATAAAATTATAAAGTGCACATTTCAGGTAAACAAGGACTTTGCTGGGAGTTTGCTGGGAACATAGCAGTCAGGCCTCTTATTTCAGAAACAATGAACCGTAACAGTTAGGTTACCAATAAAAGGTAAGCCTACTACTTCTTTGCTGTCAGCCAGCTGCCTGTTGACATTTTCAGACAACAGTGAAGCTCGCTTCTATTGCACAACACAACTTTTAAAAGTCAACTTTCCATTCAGAAGCTTTTTATCATCCATTTCGCCGTATCGCACTCACCATTCACTCAAACCGCAACGTTAGCCTACTACACAGTTTGCGAGGCCAAAAAGAACGTTCATAAAAAAATTAAAAAAAATAAAAAAATTAACGGCGTTAAAATGGGTTTGCGTTAACGCCGTTAATAACGCGTTAAACTGACAGCACTACAATAAACAAGAAAATCCCGACAACAGAAGACTGAAGCCCACATGACCGCCCACAGCTCGGCCAACCCCACGCCTGGTCACTCTACACAGTACATGGTCCAGCTATCACGTCCTGGTCACTCTACAGTACACGGTCCAGCTATCACGTCCTGGTCACTCTACTGCTGCTGTGTGCTCCCTTCTCCCATAGAAGCTCTCTCTCACGACTGGAGACCTAAGGTACAAAAGCCGGAAGAGGCCCCCAGACTGCACTAAGTGCACTAATCACAGTCCCCCTTATTTCCCTCTTCACACCTGCGAGTCATTTTTGCTAAATAACTCGACAGTGTGCGATTGTCAATGGCCCAATCCCAATGTCCTAAGGCCTAAAGCCTCACAGACTTAATAGACTAGAAATAGGAATAGGAACAGGAAATAAGAATGGGACACCACGTTGTGATCACGTTACCTTGACGACGTCAAAACATGTGGTTTTGGGACATTTTATTTGACATTTTGCACTTTCCTCACGGCCAAGTCACTTGGACCGGCTGTCTGATTTGAACGTGCTTCAGGCTCTTGCATTTAAGAGTGGACAAGAGGTAATTGTCAAATAATTTTAGGCAAAAAAAGAAAGGGTTGATGAATAAACTAGGTGTGTAATAGAGTATATATATATATATGCATTCCTGTGATTTCATGTGTTTTTTATATAACCTGGTAAATGCTTGTAAATGTATTTATGGCGGCTGTTTACTTTTTTTAACCCCGTGTTTTATATCACAACATGGTGAACTGTGGGTAATTCCCTCTGGCAAAGTCTGCAGAAATGTGGACTGTGCATAAAGGGCTCAAGATGTCTGCAAGAGAGGCCTCATGCACTTGACAGTTTGATTTTGGAACAGCCCTAATCCCTCATGGATTTAGCAGGAATGCGCATGAAAGTCTGAGTCCGTTAGTATGGGCTTTGGGATTGGGACATGTTGTCTAGAGGCAACCATCTTGGTCCCACCTCGAAAGTTTTCCCTTGTGGGAACCAAGCCCCCACCACTTTAGTTCCTCCCTCTAAGTTTCCCTATCTAATGGGATCATCCAGTGACACACACACATATTGAAGGACCTAAGCTTCTTCAAGAAGTACAGTATGCTCTGTAGACAGCCTTGGTGTTACATTTCTAGTCCAGTCTGTTGTCAAGGTGAACACCCAGGTATTTGTATCCCTCCACCACCTCAACCTGGATGGAAATGGTGTTCAACTTAGTCTTGGTAACATTCAAGAGGAGATGGTTGTCCCCACACCACACCACAAAGCAGTCCACCAGTTCCCTGTAATAAAACAAACAAGGCCGTTGCAGTCAGTTTTTTATTGCACGAACAACTCACACGTGTTATATATATGGAGGCGACCAGGACACACTGCACACACAGGCAGGCCTGAGGTTGCCGTGAATTCTTACTCTGCTTTTTTCCCATCCCGGGACATCCTTCCTCCAGGACCCCCCAGGAGCAGTGGGCAGCTTCTCAGCGCCCGGGGACCAAGTGAACTGTCCGTCTCGGTCAGGGACGGACAGGATTGTTCTCTTCTTTTTGCATGTTTTTCTGTTGGGGTTTTTAGTGGAGGAAACCCCTTGTGAACACGGGGAGAACATGCAAACTCCACACAGAAAGGCCCAGGAGATAGCCAACCTGAGCACTGAAGGAGGTCTGGGGAGGACCTGCCCCCCAGAGCCAACAGCGCCCCATGTGGGAATCAAACCCATGACCTTCTTGCTGTGAGGCGGCAGTGCAAGCAACTGAGCCACCATGCCCTGACCACCGCTGACACACACCACAACTGCAAATGAGTCATAAGAAAATGTTCTGCTGATGACAGGAGCTGTAATGAAAGTCTGAGGCGTACAGGTGAAGAGGAAAGAGGAGAGTACAGTCTCCTGCGACACTAACTGACTGACTACTAACCACATAATTGGACACGCATAAACTGTGGTCGGCCTGTCAGGCAGCCGATGACTCCTGTTACCTTGCTCTCTGTCTCTTTTCTGTTTTTTGACTCTGGTTTTTCTTGTGCTCTCTCAAGCCTGACTGTTCTGGATCTCTAGTTTTTGAAATTCTGACCTTTTGGATGACTGTTACTCAGCCTGCCTGGTTTGTGAATCTTACCTTGCTGTTGTTCAGCTAATGTCCACTTATCGCCGGCTCTTATTGGACTGTGCCTATCTCTGTGTGTCACTGTTTGGACTGAGCTCTGTTATACGAGGTTTGACGAATTATTTGTACGTTTTTTTTGACAAATTATTTTTGCCTGGCAGCTTGAATCTGTTCTATTTCTATTAAATCCAAATCCTATTCATAGCTCTGGTCTACTGTGTCTGCTTCTGGGTCCCAGTTCTTCTACCTCTGGCCTCACCGGCCATCATCGGATGTCTTCCACAGCACCAAAACCTTTTTCTGAAGAAGTGCTGTAGAATCCCACATAGCTGGTCCGCAAAGGCTTTCAGGACCCTGGGGCTGATACCCTTTGGACCTGCAGCCTTGTTGTGACGCAGTCTCTCCAGCTGCCTCTTTACCTGACCACTGGAATCAGTCAGGCGAGTGGGGGAGGTAGAGGGGGGGTCAGGCGAGTGGGGGAAGTAGAGAGGGGGTCAGGCGAGTGCAGGGGGTATATGGGGGGGGTCAGGCGAGTGCGGGGGGTATAGGGGGGCTCAAAGTTCCTTGGTGTGGGTGAAGGTGTGAGGGTTTTGGGGTGTGTGGATGTGGCTATCAGGACTGAAGTATGCTTCTGCGGGCACGGCTTTATGCAATGTATGCGCATGGGTGTCTCCAAAGTACACTAGGTTTGCCGATGCGGACACATCTCTCACAGTGTTTGAAACACCTCCACGTCATGTGAATCTATAGGTCGATTGGCCCTTTCATAACTGTTCAGAACATACTTCTCTTTCTAAATGGCGATAGCTACCGACCTTGTAAAACCATTGCTGGTGATTTAATCATGAAATAGGCAAACCTCTCATTTTATCAGTGGGTCTCCGGTAGCAGGGAGCAAACATACTAATGAAAATGTGCATCTGTCCTGTAAGTCGCTTTGGATAAAAGTGTCTGCTAAATAGTGTCTAATCTAGAGTCTAATAAATAGCGTGAATAGATTTCGTTTTCTCTTGACCCTGAGTCAGTCAGCATGCAAAGTATGTACGGACACAAACCTTTGTTGCTGCAGACCAGCTCAGTTCGAAAAATGTTTTCTCTTTTTCAATTCAAGGCTCCTCTTTGAGCTTTTCAGTGAAGTCTGAAAGGCTTTGCATCTCAGGTTTTTCTAGCAAGTCTAAATTACATGCAAGCTGTCACTGTTAAGAGGCGGCAGCTCTAATAATTGGAAGGGTCTGAGTTAAGTTGAGCAGCTCGTCAGATTCGCTTGGCACAGGCAGTTAGGGTGAACCTCGGAATGTGAAAGGAGAACACACTTCACACACTCACACTTCATCTCAAAAACTATTTTTGCCCATATTCACATTTGGGGGAAAATCCATTCATCATTGTATATCCAGAAGCCTGGCAATAATTACACTTTTTTCAGTTTTATTCATTATTCATATACTGTCTCACTGTGAAAATTGTAGTATTATTAAACGTGAACTTTGCAAGATGTAATTTAACTGCTCTCCATTATAATAGAGGTCTATAAAGTTTGCAATATTTTGGTCCTTGCTTGTTAAAATAGAAAATGCTGAGCATTTTTTCTTCAGTAGTAGTAGTATAGTATAACCATGAAATGGATCTGACATATGATAATGAGTTTCTTTGATAGCCTATAATGCAGAATGAGTGTTGCCATAATCATTTAATGCATCCTATGAATCACAGACACAGAGAATATATTTTTGCTTAGGAAAAAAGCAGACATGCGACATTTGGTTTTCATGAAGATAAGTGATGTATGCATAATATGTACAGCACCTGCCACCTGTACCAGGAAGCAAACGGTTTGGTTGAAGACTAGTCCTTGACTATTTGCATCTTAGCCCCTAAGCGTGATGCAGCTGCCAGTCCTTCCCTTGTGATCTTTTAAATGTGAAGCCAGATTTGATATGTGGTTCAGGTCTTCCTTTATGATTAGCCATTTATTTAATTCACATAAATGATGCATGGCTCTAATCTGATCTCTCATAGGTCCTTGTAGTGGATAGTAGTGTGGGTTGAGCTTTTTACTTGTGTGAAGCTGATAGACAACGGACATGTTGCTCATTATCACTGCTGCAGTGAGAGGGAGAAGCGAGGCTGATCCATTGGGAGTACAATGTCAAGTTGTTTGATGGACTAGTCCTTGGAGTGAATTACCGCTGAAGTGGCGAGGTATTTAATTGAGTTCCAGCCAGAATGCTGTTGCTCCAAGTTGAGACAAAATTAGACCCATGGTTACTCTTAATAATTAAAGATGTGTATTTTTCAATTTGGCCAACTGGCTATTTTCTGCAAAGAAAGTGAAACATTACTGTGGTAAAAAAAAGAGCGAGAAAAGAGAATTCTAGTTTTTTTTTTGCTGCTCTAAGTCTACTCGACTTGCTGCTCTAGTTTTACCCCTACCTGGACATGCCTTCCCTCGGCAGAGTCTGTATTGGAAAAGGAGGACATGAATGTTCATGGCTGGGGACCATCTGTGGGGGCAAAGAGTGTGTAGCAGAGGGGGCAATTAAGCATCTGATTTTTTGAGGCACTGTCTGTTCTCTGGAACAGCCCACAGGTTGATCTTTAGCCTGCAGCTGGGCTAATGACATGACAATGCTGTTTATTTTTTATTTATTTTTTTTGTCCCAATCTCTGATTCATTTATTGTGTTTTAACACACTTTGTGTGTTATATTGCCTTGCTTAAAACGACAGCGACTTGATCAGAGAACACAGTGATCCCGGGGGCCCTTTCCTGTTCTGTTCACCACACTTCCCGGAGAACAGGGGAATGAAAGCACGCTGCCCGCCAGAAGCTGGAGATTTTAAAACAAGAAATTAAAAAAATTAAATAAAAAAAACATAGGAAGAGAAAGCAGCTTTAGCTGTAAGGTGTCTGTCTCATACTAAGTATACTGTGTCTTCACAAACAGCAGTTGAACCCCTTGTCTATTCGACTCTGTGGGCCTCTAGGGGAACTTATGCATGATGAAAGAAATCCGGCAGCCGTCCCTCCGCTCATTTGACACACACACACACACACACACAAACACACACACACACACACACACACACACACACACACAGATAGACAAACATGCTAATTAGCGGGGCCGATTCACACACCGAGAACTAATCCTTCCTCCAGCGCTGTGTGATAGCGCTGTGGAGCTGTAGGGATTACTGCCTGGACGAATCCCGGGTCAGCACGTGGCTACGCAGTTCATCGGATTCCAGTGTACAATAACCAGTGTACGGTCTGGAGGGTCTACATCAGTGCAGCCAGAATCACTCCTCACTCCAATGGGACTGATAAGTGTGTTAATTCATTAAAATCGTGTTGGGTTTTTTAATATATCAAATTTGACAGCATTCCAGTTATGACATGTATAATTGCATTTCTGTCTCCTGTAGCGACTTGTAAACAATGAATCCTTTTAGCTGTCCATGAATAATTTGACACGTATTGTGCACAGGGAAGCCTAACTTGCCCACGTGCGGACATTCATGTCAATCAGACAGGAAAGCAGTTTTCCTTTCTTTGTTCCTTCTCTCCTTCCTCTCCCTGCTACTGGTGAGAGACTGAGTCTTTACCCCACTGTCTGGGTGTGTTAGGCAGCGAGGCTCTCACTCGGCTAAGGTCCTGGTTTGTATGCCTGAGGGTGTGTTCTCTTCCACACGCGTCGTGTTCCACACCAGTACCTCCGCCCATCGCTGACACTCCCCCCCCCCCCCCCCTGCCCATATCCTGGCCCCTACCCCGCCGCTGCCCACGGCAGAACTCTGCCAGTCCGCTACGTATTTCACCACGGACTGCTGCATGGTCCTGTGTGCAACCCCCATCAGTCCGTCTGCGCAGGATATGGCCATGCGTGTATAGACCACTGCGGTGTAATGGGCACATTGTCTCACAGTGCTCTGCAATATATGTACATATTTACACACACGTATGCACACAGACACACAGACACACAGACACACACATACATACACACACACACACTACACTGCTGATTCTGTAGAAGCATATTATTGCTGTCAGAGTGAAACCACACATATGCCACCGGTGACATAACATGTGGATTTATGTCATGCATCATTCATTTGTGTAAAATGCAAACAGTGATATAGGCTAAAGGGCTAAATGATTGTCTTTTCTTTCTCTTTACAGTAGTTTCATGCTGTGAGCTATAATATTCACACGTTGATGCCCTCTGCCATCTGCTGTGAATACCAACTCACCGCAATGTTTACCATTTAACCACAATGCCTCCTTTAAGGCCTCTCCATTCCGTAGCTACAGACAACCTGCTATAAAATCATAACACAGTGTGATCACTACAAGGTGATTCGGCTCACAAGTGCAATAGTCCCATAGTCCCTCCCTTATAAACGCTTCTGTATATTACACTAAGCTACACTTCCCTATGTGCAGGTCTACACATTTAAATACAAAATCTACTGCATCACAACGCCAGCTTTCATTATGTTTCTGAGCACATACTTTTCTACTCTATTCCCTCACAGTTGGACAATCACACCCACAAATCCCATTGTTTCCCTCTTACTGCAACATGCTACCTATCACATCTTTAATGTCCTTCAGCCCATGCATGTCCCATGTCAGTACTGCATCAGTGGAACCAGATAAAGCTAGACTGTTTCCAGTGCTGATTAGGATGAGCTGTATGGATCTGCTGCTTGGCCATGAACGAGATCATAAATCAGGCATTGGACCTCATATAGCAATGCCATCCCAGTGATGTATAATGTGTGCCTGTTTGCCTAATTGCCCTTGATGGAGAGGCAGCCTCACAGCATTCTCCTGTCATAACACTTTGTGAGGGTCTTCGCACAGTTGACGCAATAAATCTGATATGTCGCAACACACACCACAGGACGTCGTAAGTGCCAAAATCAGTCGTGTCACAATTATTTTATGCATCTCACGCAGAGGGAGCAGTAAGTGCTTGACATCTTTCATTTAGCAAACACCCTTATCCAAAGTGACTTACAATCCGATAAAGTATGTTTAATGTGTTTATGTCAGTATGCGTTCTTCCTAAAAGGTGACACCCTGATCTTGGTGTTTTTAACCCCCTTCTCTACAGCCCCAGGTGCAGAAATAGCACATTTTATTTCAGAGAAAAATCAGTTGACCAGGAAACATCATCCAGTGTAAAACGTGACAGTATTTTTGATATATGTATTTAAAATATCTATTTGAAAAACAACATATTATTCTGTCATTTACATTTGATGAGCCTTATGAAAATGGCAATGTAATTTGCATCAAAATAGTATAGTGTTCTGTATTTTGGGAGTTAGAATGGTGTACTGAGCACTTGCTTCTTTATGACACATGGCAAGTGACGAGTGAAAGGCTGATGTCTCATTTGTCTTCTCTGATTTAGTGTAAAGGCCAATTTAAAGTCCAGGCGACAAGAGAACAACAAAAACGTCTCGGTTACTTACGTAACCTCGGTTCCTTAAGCAGGAACCAGATATAACACAATGGTACATGACGTCAGTCATGGGGTACAAATCGAAGCATTTATCTATTCACGCCTGAAAGGCCGCGAGATCTGTCAGCGCGCGCTCCTGGCCCCGCCTTCCAGGAGCACTATAATATCATTACGCGCCCTCAGATCTGCCTTGGAAAGAAACTGAGCAAGACAATCAATCCAAGGTAACACTGTACACGCCAACTTTGTTATATCTGGTTCCTGCTTAAAGGCCCCGTCACACCATGACGTTCTGGTCAACATTCTATGATGTTAGAGGAAACGTTGGTAATCGTCCATGGTCGCTGGAATTGCGCCAGAAGAGCTTTGTGTGAAAGCTGGTGAACGCTGTAATCGTCTGTAATCGTCGGTGATCGGAGGAGAAGGCTGGTCCAAAAAAAAAGTTTTGAACATGCACAAAAGTTCTCATGGAGATCAGCGTTCTTCAACGTTTCATTTAAACGCTGGAGAACTTTCGTGGAACGTTTTATTAACTTTGCACGCGTTTGGCTATCATAGTCAGTCGTTGGGTAGGGTAGACTGAGTACAGTTGATGCACCCGAAATAACTTATGTGCGCAGCAATCCTGAGACGTGAGTTTGGACATGTCTACTAACGTCCTCTTTGATCCAGGGAAATTTAAGCACCTAACCCATCTCTCGTAGAAAGATATCGGCGAATTTTTTTTCACCAAGGGAAGATCTTGATTTTATCATGTCCCTTCTACAATTAATATGTTATTAACCATACGTGATCAACAAACGCAACTTACATCATTGCAAACGTTATTCTGTGCACTATAAATCTACATATTCCATGCTATCATGTCATGCAAGGTCATTGCATAATCTAGCGAAAAGCGGAGTGGAGGGTATATATGCTTGCTTGAGCCCAGCATGAAGTAGATGTACTGAACTTGAACATAGCTGAGCACTGTTATAGCTGGTGCTGTTCCATGGCAGATGGATATGATATGAAGACTCTTGTGACATGGACAATGTGTGTGGATGTGTTGATGTTTTCTAATAATAAACATTGAGAAACACAAATTCAGTGTCAAATTTAAATCATTTATTTTAATAACATAAAACCCCAGGAATAACGCCCGTTATTTCGTAAATCACAGTAATAATAACAGTAAATCTTCGTCCGAAGACATTGCTAGTGAAAGAGGCTTTGTATTCTTCTTACTTTCAGCAGGATTTATCATCTTCTTACTTGCAGCAGCGCTAGTAGCAGACACGTCAGCACACGTTTGTCGCGCACAAGTGACACGTCACAAGTCGCGGTTACATGCTCCTCATGCGTGAGTCCCACGTTAGTAGTCATGCGTCAGTCCTACGCTATTCTTTCGTTAAGTCACACGCCAGATGTGTCCACATCGCCCTAGAACGCTCGAAATTGAACGATTAGAAAGTTCAGAGAACGTTGACCAGAACGTCATGGTGTGACGGGGCCTTAAGGAACCGAGGTTACGTAAGTAACCGAGACGTTCCTTATCGCAGTTCACTGCGATATAACACAATGGGACCCTATACATTCCCGCGTGATAATACAGTGGCAGCCAATTACACACACCAGCTCTACTGAAGCCTTTGCCCTCATAGAGGTTCATACGGCCGCTGGCGGTGAACATATTAACAGGGCAACCTTTGTCATAGGCGGCAAGGATCGCGATCCTGCGCCTGTAGGAAACCACCCTGGAGTGTTTCATGTGCAACAAACATGTAGACACCGATGAACACACTTATCATATACATCGTTCTCAGGTCAGGGGATTCAGAGATCGCTCGCCTGCAGAACACCATGAATTTAACAGGGCCACCTTTATCATAGGCGACAGGGATCCGTGATCCTGCGCCCGTAAGAAAACCCTGGGATGTTTCATGTGCAACATAACATGTAGACACTAATGAACACACTTATCATATATATCGTTCTCAGGCCAAGGGATTCAGAGATCGCTTGCCCGCAGAACGCTATGAAGAAAACTAGGTTCAGCCACATCTAACATATAGAATCTAATGAAAGTGTGGCGAGAACTCCAGCTTGCAGCTTTGCAAATATCTTCCACTGAGACGCCCTTTAGTAAGGCCCAGGAAGACGAGACCCCCCGCGTAGAGTGCGCATGCAACTTCTCCGGGGGATCTAAAGACAAGCTCTTATAAGACAACACGATAGCCTCTACTATCCAACGGGAGAGGCTCGGTTTTGATAGAGGTCTGCCTTTTGCGCGTGCACCGAAGCACACGAATAGCTGATCTGACTGTCTGAAAGCTCTAGTGCGCTCTGCGTAACAGCGGAGAGCGCGCACTGGACAGAGTTTATTCAAACGTTCCTCCTCTGCTGACGCAAAAGGAGGAGGCGAGAAAACTGCTAATTCAATCACCTGATTGCGGAATGGGGTTACCACCACTTTAGGTGTGTAAGCAGCATTAGGTCGCATAACCACTCTGTCACCAGCGATCGAGAACTGAAGGCACGATGGACTGACTGACAGGGCTTGCATGTCACCAACGCGTTTTGCTGACGTTAACGCCAGCAGCAGCGCGGTCTTTAAAGAGACAAACTTTATGTCCACTGTCTCCAGGGGCTCGAACGGAGGCCCTGTGAGAGCACGTAACACCACTAGCAGATCCCAAGAGGGTATGAGGTGTCTCTCTGGCACCCTGAGCCGTCTCACCCCCGCCATAAAGCGTGACGCTAGCGGGTGACTGCCAGGAGAACTGCCATTAATGCCTGCGTGGCAGGCTGAAATGGCAGCCATGTACACTTTGAGAGTAGAAGCCGCCTTCCCCTCATCAAACAACTGCTGTAGGCATTCTAGAATAACGCCCAGCGCGCAGTTAACGGGGTCGTGCTGACGCGCAGCACACCACCGCTCAAAACTGCGCCACATCAGCGTATACAGAGCCCGTGTTGATACAGCTCGGGCACTCTGTATTGTAGCCACCACCGCGTCCGACAAGCCTGACGCTATGAGCCTGCACCTTTCAGGTGCCAGGCTCTGAGACGCCACCACTGGGGTGGGGGTGCCACACTGTCCTGTGCGCCTGCGTTAGGAGGTCTCTCCGTAGAGGCAGCTCCCAAGGCTGCTGCACTGACATATTGACCAGATCTGCCGCCCACGGCTGATTGGGCCAGTGGGGGGCTATCAATATCAATTCCCTGCCCTCGTCCGCAATCCTGCACAGCACCTGCTGGAGGAGCGGGATCGGGGGAAAAGCCTATAGGGGTAGAGCTGGCCACTGGTGGCCCAGCGCGTCTATGTCTAGTGGGGGATCGTCGCCCCCTAGCGAGAACCAGAGCGGGCAGCAGGTGTTCTGCCTGTTCGCGAACAGGTCCACCTGCGCCTTGAAAAAACGCACCCAGATCTGACCTATCACTTGTGGGTGAAGGCACCAGTCTGCTGCTCGAGGATCGCCCCTCGATAACAGGTCCGCACCGTAGTTGAGGTGACCTGGTATATGAACTGCCCTGAGGGACAGGACGTGCCTCGCTGCCCACAGGAGCAGGCGAGTCGCCCAATGGTGTAATGACGGGGAGCGCACTCCGCCCTGGCGATTTATATACGCCAAGGTCGCAGTGTTGTCCGTCCTCACTAGTACATGCTGACCATTCAGCCTGGGCAGAAAGTGTTGTAGAGCTAGGACTACTGTTCGCAGCTCTAACACATTTATGTGAGACGCGGCCTCTGTCACAGACCAGAGACCGTTCACGCCTCTCCCTTCGCAGACAGCTCCCCAGCCTTTGGTGGAAGTGTCTGTGATCACCACCACGCGACGCGACACTATGTCCATAGTGCCCGACGCGGCGAGAAACCAGGGGGTTCTCCAGATCGCCAGGGCTTTCCTGCATCTGGAGGACACCACTACTCTGCGATGCCTGTCTGTGACTGTGTTGAGCTTCATAGACAGGTACCATATTTGGAATGGCCGCATACGCAACATCCCCAACGGGAGCGCTATAGCGGCCGACGCCATCATCCCTAACAGGCGTTGGCAGCGCAGCGACGAGACTGACTGTCCCCGTCGGAACTGGCGCAGGCATGTTTTGATGGCATTTATCCGTTCTTGAGACAGCCTGACCTCCATGGAGGTGGAGTCTAAGATCATACCCAGAAAATGCGTAACTTGCCTGGGGCAGAGAACGCTTTTTTCTCTGTTTACAACAAAACCCAGTCGATACAGGTGCGCCACCCCTAGATGGCCATCCTGCACTGCTGCAGCTTTTGAATGAGAAGCAATTAACCAGTCGTCCAAATAATTGTAAACGCGTAAGCCGCGTAGACGTAATGGGGCGATAGCTGCCTCTACGCACTTTGTAAATACCCTCGGCGCTAGGGACAGGCCGAATGGGAGTGCGTTGAATTGGTACGCTATTCCTCCGAACGCAAACCTCAGATATTTCCGATGTCTGTGGTGGATCGGAATGTGGAAATAAGCGTCTTTTAAGTCTATCGTGATAAACCAATCGTTTGGCCTTATAAACTGCACAAGCCTGCGTGGGGTCAACATTCTGAACCGTAGCGGCATGAGTGCTTTGTTTAACACACGTAGATCTAATATTGGCCGATAATTCCCGTCTCTTTTGGGTACGAGGAAGTAACGGCTGTAGAAGCCTGCATTCCTCTCCTTGAGAGGGACTCTGCTTATGGCCTTTCTAAGCAGGGAGATTATTTCTTCCCGTAGGAAGTGAGACTGTTCTCGCTGCATCACAGACTGTATTACTCTGCTGAATGGCGGAGGGGAACGGGCGAATTGCAGCACGTAACCCTTTGCGACCGTCTTTAGCACCCATGGTGACACTGCGCATGCGCGCCAACTCTCCGCACAACCAGGGAGGTTGTGCTCTGAGTTGAATTTGTCGGGGACTAACCCGCTCATGGTCAATGAGTCTAAGCCTAGATCTACACCCACTCCGCCTAGGGAGGGAGACGAGATCTGGGGCTGCCCCCTCATGTTTTTGAAAAAAAATTGGGGTGCGATGCACTGTGTGCATCGCGGGGGGAGTTGCACAAGCATGCCTGGGCACTGCGCCATCTGGGACAGGAGTTAGGACATATGATTGTGGTGCTTGTGAAAACCTGCTTACCGTGCTGGACATGATTTCCACATGTGAGCGACGGGCTGATTTCTGTGGAGGCGGTGTGGGCTCCACCGCTCCCCCCTGTGTGACGAGTGGCTGACTGTCACGGTCAGGAAGCCTGAGGTCTCCCTCTGCCTCGCCCGCGGCGAGCGGAGTGCTGCCGCGGAGCCTGGGCTGCGCCCTGGGCAGGGCGAGCAGCTGGTTGTTGTGCTGCAGGCTGCGCTAGAGGGCGGAAGGGATGTCTCTGCCAGCCTCGCCCGGTGGATACCTTTGCTGGAGGCGCTGGCGAGCGGAACCCGCTTCTCTTCCGGCCCGGTGCGGGTGTGGTGTGTCCTGAGGAGGACGTCTCACCCGTGCCACTAGAGCGAGGCATCCAAGCCTGGAATACCTCTCTGCTCTTCTGCTGTTCTTCGAACTTGGCAGCCATTGTGACCACTGCCTCCCCGAAGGCGCCCTGGACAGAGACCGGGGCGTCGAGGAGTGGTGCTTTTTCTCTGTCTGACAGCTTAGCCAGTGATAGCCACAGAGACCTCTGGGTAGCCACCGCGGCACCCATCACCCTCCCCAGTGCCTGTGCCGTGCACCGAGTTAGTCTGAGCGGCAGATCCGTCGCGCGACGGAGTTCTGCCACAGACGGGTGATCTTCCCCCAGCGACAAGGCAAGCTCAGTCAGGAGCTTTGCCTGGTAGCGCTGTAGCAGTGCAGCCGTATTGGTCGTGCAGGCAGCCTGCTCTGCAGCCAAGTAGGACTTCTCTGCCAGCTGAGCCTGGTGTCTGCCCACCCGCGTAGGCAGGAGAGGCTTCTGGCCGAGACGCATCGTGGGGGATGCGGACGAGAGGTAGCCCGCTACTGCATCCTCCACCTGAGGAAAGGAGAGGTAGCCCCTCTCCTTAGCCATGTGGAGCTGCATGTAGGGCGCAAACCCCGGCACCGGGGCTCGGCCCGAGTAGGGTATCGCCCATGTCGCCTGCAGTTCCTCGTGCACCTCCTCGAAAAAGGGGATGCAACTGGGAACTGACGCGGCGGAGCCAGCATAGAACTCCCCGTCCAGCAGCGAGGACCGCACACTGGGAGGGGGAGGGAGAGGGAGCCCGAGGCAGCTGGCTGCTCTCAGCGCAACCTCGTGGAGCTGCTGGCCCAGGAGCCGAGACGAGGTAGGAGGTGTCTCCACCCGCAACCTGACGTCATGGCTCGTCTGCATTGCTTCCGCGATTGAGCTGTGCTCATCGGAGAAGTCTAGCAGACTATCATCATCCAGGCTGATGTCCAGCTCGAGTTCAGGCTGGACACCGCTTGGTTGAAGCTCCTCAGCCTCGCTGCCCGCAGCCCCAGGGCTGACAGGCGGCGGAGACGGGGAGAGACCCGGGAGCGGAGCTGCCGCCGCAAGGCGACTGCTCACGCTCACCAAGTCCAAGGCTGAAGACGCACTCATTCCTACGGGGGCGTCAGCCCCGGATGGAACTAGTGTAGTCTCCTCGGCATCCTTGCGCTTCCAGAACGCAAGGCACCTGGTAGCCTTAGCTAGCGGGAGGCTAGCACAGATGGAACAGACAGGGGCTTTGCCCGAAAGCGCGCCCTCCGCGTGGTCCCTGCCTAGGCAGGTCACGCACCGACGGTGGCGGTCGCCCTTGGGACGGACGTGACCGCAGTCGGGGTAGTGTCTGGCCATCTTTTATCAATCTGAAAGTAGAGAAGAATGTTAAAACACAAGCACACTATCTGCAACGAACACGTTGTTAGCAAGCTAGCAGGCTAGTCAGAGACTTAGCCAGCCAGGCAGCTAGGATAGCAGCCACTACTTTCAAAATGAAATTAAGCCAATGAATTTCGTAGCGCCCTGAGCTAGTGAGGGTTAAGGAACCCGGATAACTCACCAACCCGTAGAGAGCGAAAGCACACAAAACTCTTTTGACTGTGGTAGAGCGTTTGAGATATGCTCGGAGATGTTCACTCCGTCTTGCGAAGTTTCTAAAGAGGCAGATCTGAGGGCGCGTAATGATATTATAGTGCTCCTGGAAGGCGGGGCCAGGAGCGCGCGCTGACAGATCTCGCGGCCTTTCAGGCGTGAATAGATAAATGCTTCGATTTGTACCCCATGACTGACGTCATGTACCATTGTGTTATATCGCAGTGAACTGCGATAAGGAACTGAAGTACAAGTGAAAACATCTGCGTCTGCTTGGGAGGCGCAGGCCATGTCACCTGCATGTGAAATTTTAAACGTTTTTGTTGCTCTCAGTCATGACGAGAGATTTGACATGACTTCTTGACATGGCCACAGTGATCTAACTGGCTTGAACACTGTCATGATACAGTGCTTCTCAAAACAGATTCATAACATGCCCTTTGAAGCAGTGAAAAGCTGTCAGATATTATCTCACGATCAAATATGCCTATGTAGAGTGGAGGTTTGTGATTTGATGTCATGTTTTCTTGGAAATATATTTTTGTATTTTTAAAATACAAAATACTGTAGTTTATTTTGATACATGTCATGGTTGCTGTATTTTGTATTTTATTTTGATACTTTTACAACTTGTGCATCATCCCAATGCACCACCCACAGGCTTACAAGAAGTGAAGGTGATTTTATGAGGCCAAACTGCTTTGACATGTGCTGAGTGACCTGATGCATGGCAGGTAGTGAACAGGAGGGAATGACAGATGGAGGGAGAGGTTGTAGAGGTGGACATTCATCCACTTTCAGAGAGAGAGAGAGAAAAAAAACAGCTACACGCTAGGCTTAAGTCAGTGCTGTACTCCAGCTTTGCCTCAGAACCCACCTTTCAAGGATCCTTTGGCTTGTCACAAAAGAACCCAAACCCTTCAAACTGTTTGGTAAACAATTCAGCACATTGATGGAGCATCGATAGAGCTTTCCCCCAAGGTACACTGGCTACTCAGCTTTAGAAGGCTTCTAACTGGGAAAGAAGTGCAAATAAATTCCCAATCCCTTCTGTTTTCTTTTTCTCCATTTAGAGCATTTAGCTTAGAACCCATTAGAGCCCCTGAGGAGTTCATGTGGGGTCGCAGACGTGAGCGCTATATAAATAAATGAGATTCATGCTGAGGAAGGCCATCAGAGTAATGACTTTAATGTGCTGTGTAACGGAGGGCGCATGGCTGTGAAATACAGGAATACAATACTCCTATCAGCAACTAAAGACCACATGGGCAGTGCAAGGTGCAGCTCCTTAACAGGTATTGATTGGGAATTATTGTTTACAAATGCAAGCTCAATAAGCGAGATTGTGAATGGCCCGGAATGCCAGGGAACTAAGCCTGATGTGAAAATGAAAATGAACCGTTCTCATCTATTTAAAAAGCAGTGTTTTTACGATTTGATCCATCACATTGTAATTTCTCAATGTAATCGTCTGCGTTTGTCATCTGTGATTTTCCTGTCTTGGTATTTTAATGATCTTTTTATGTTTGTGTGTGATAGATGAGGCTGAACAATATGAGATTACAATGAATGGCAGCTAATAATACCATCTGGATGTGATGAAGGGTACAACTTTCTTAAACATTTTGTAGAAGAACACAAGGGTCAGGGAGCCCTTTCTGAAGAGACTATATATATATATTGGATATTACCCCAACATGTACTTATCCCTCTGGATATTACCCCAACATGTACTTGATGTCTGGGGACTCATCAAGAAATGTCCCTTTACTTGTTGTCCAAATGTCTCTCCAGTTTTTTTTCCTCTCGACCTCCTGCTCTTCTTGAACTCGAGGGGGAAGTTGTGGGGGTGTGGGCAGTTCTAAGCTGAAGAGAAGATGATACAAATGCCTTGTGACAGAAAGAGCCTACGCCGGATGCTATCAAATATTCCTCCCCCTCAGATGCAGTTATTGAGCATGAATGGCTCCGGCTTTTAGTAGCTCCAGAACTTCTCACCTAGCTTGTTTGTTTGAAACCTCACCGGTTCAGTAGGTCAAGAACCGCCCTAACAATTGTGCCGTTCTGCAAACAGGATTCACACATCACTCTCACCCAGCACTTATGTGTCTGGGTGCATTGATGAATACTTTCAGTCCCCTTAATCTTCAGCAGTGACATCTAACCTACTTCTGTACTGTGTGCTTTTCTATATCTTTAAATGTACACCCATGAATCACAATGGAAAGATTATGCCATTAAGTGTGACAAAAAGCTATTCAACCCTTTGCGCATGGATTAGCTCTCTGCTGCACTCTGAAAGACCTCAAAAGGCCATCGACAGCAGGCATGGGCTGGCTGCGGAGGGTTGGTGTGGTAAGATATAACATAGTTTATTTGGCCGTGACAGTGAAGCATTGAGGATGGCGTTGTGGCAAACATGCATGCTTTCAGAGAGTTAAAGGGAAATTAAATATTATGCAGCGCCAGTGCCAGATGCAATAAATTCTGGTTATTTTTACTTTTCCGTTTAACATTCTGTGTGGCCATTGGAAGGTAAGCACCTCTCTGCAGATAGCCCTCACTTCCAGTGGCTTGGTCTGCCCCTTTACATGAGCAGTGTAATTGGTTTAAACTCCAGAGTGTTGCGGATCTTTTATTTCATAATTGAGCCATAACGTGTCAGGAAAGAGATACACCTCTGCTGCAATAAAAGACAAAAGCACATCTGAAGCAAACATCTGTTGGATGGTCCCTGTGAGAATTGTTAATAGAGTTGGCAGGAATACAGACATGTACCTCCATATTGACAGAAGTTGATTGGGTTTTTTTCACTTGACAGTTCTCAAATTGCTTTCGATAGCATCATCCTGAGCGTTTGCCTCAAAAGCAGGTCTCGAGAAGTAAGTATTCCCTGGCTGTATTTCGTTGCACAGTAACTCTGTGCAATTTGAACCATGCTTTACAAAACATTGTGATTCTTCTCTGCAGTCGGTGATCACAAGAGAACTTCATCATCAAACACATTTCCAACCTAAGAGAGGACTGTTTCGCATTACACGTGGGTGTGAAAGAAACCCACCCTAACAGTTATAGGATTCAGGCTATGAGATGCAACAATACAAGTTCCCAAGCCTTAATCATTCTTCCCAACAGACTCAGAGGATGAAAATAATTGATTATCTAATGTCTTTTGAGGTTTTGTATGCCTTCAGTTAGGTTCCCACTTCAAATCACTGCAAACGCTTTTGTTATGGCGGTCTACCCAATACACAGAAATAATGGATACACTGAACAGTGTTCTGAGAAGAGTTTCCTGCTTATTGCCCAAACTAACTCCAGGACACAGAACATGTGAATATCAAGTTATACATTTTCTTTCGAATACTACAACTCTATATCATTATATTGTGCCTCTTGTAGCCATCTACGTACAGTATGGCTTAAATTAAAAACGCATGAACTAAAGCTAATTTAATACTTAACTTAAATAATTTAATACCATGAGCAAGATCCTGCGTGCAAACATAGGCCAGCACAATGCTCCCACACGCCACACAATAGCTTTAGTTCATGAGCGACAGCCTTCGCTCGTTGAAATTAGGGTGATTGTTTTACATATACATGTGTATGCATCTGTGGATTCACAAATAACGTGTGTGTACTCATACGTGTGTTTGTATATGCATTTATTTGTGTGTGTACATGTGTGGGTGTGTGTGTGTGTGTGTGTGTGTGTGTGTGTGTGTGTGTGTGCGTGTGTGCGTACATCTGTGAGTGTATATATATGCACTAGTAGAAGTGCTTTGCTTACTGATTGCAATCTTTTGATGTGCTGCCTGTTTGTTGCATGTCCTTATTAGGTTGATTGCCTTTTCAAATGATACTGCATACATTCCCAGTACTCCATACTGATGTGATTGCTGTTACAAAACAATAAATAAATAACAACACAAAATCATAAAACACTGAAACACTGAATATAAAAATCTGTTGCTCTCACACTCAGTAGTGCATCCTTCAAAATCTAGTGTGATGTGTGTTAGGAGACTCTATAAAAAGGCACTTATGATGTTGATATAGCACACCTAATGAGAACTCAGTTACTGTTCTTCTTGAGTCTCTATGGAGCCCAGGCTGGTTGTGTATTCATACGGTTTATCCTGAGCCAGGCTTACCTCATTAATAACTTGTACCTCTTAATGACTTTAATGCATTAGAGGCCTAAGCTCCAAACTGATCTAATCCATCCCTGAGGTTAACTGCTTAATTCACCAGGTATGCTGTAGCGTTAGGTCTGATATTCCTATATGAAATGGTAAGATTTGATTAATGACTATACTGAAACCATAACATATTAGTTGGCACTTACGGTGTCATCCAACACGAGAGCTAATGTGACATGACAGGGACTGCTGACATGACACTTTTGCATCATTAAACATTGGCATGGTGAAAAAATGACAGGATGTGACATGGTTAGGTCTGTCCTTTGATGTGAAGATGAAGTGAAGCGTTACCAGTGAGGCCTCTACAAAGTGCTGCATGAAGATCCCTCAACCTCTCGTAAAGTAGTATGTAGAAGGAGACTGTGAACTGTGTGCTTGCCTGGCCCAGTTTACAATGAAGAACAGACCCCCAGAGGCTCCTTCCCCACTGCCTGCCTCATGCTGACCTGGGAAATATTATTCGCCATTCCTCTCTTTATAATTCACTGTCAGGGTTTCTGTGCAGGACGGTGGCCTGTAAGGGTCACCTAGGAAAAAAGCGTCCCCACATGGAGTCACCTTGCCTGTGGGGCCCCTTTCCAATGTCTCCTCTACGGACAGCAGTCATTTATTTAGAGAATAAACAGTGGCAGCCGTGCAAGGAGGGCTGAGACACATCTACAGTCCTATGGTGCGAGTCGACAGAAGAATCCACATTTAATTATCTGTACACCCTTTGCCTCTTCACCTCACATGGTGCTGCCTGGACTCTCAATTATAGTACAATGTGGGAAATGAAATCAACAGGTGTTTTGTTGTTGTTATTGTAGTAACCCATTTGTTTGCATTTGGTGTTGGCAGAGGGCTAACCTTAGCTTGTTTTTTTATGTTGCCCAGGTAACCTCTCGAAGACCTGCACTGCTGACGGTTGGACGGAGATGCACCCCATGACTATTGCCGTGAACTGTGGCTACAACATGAACAGCACAAATGAGGATGATGTATGCATGCTTTTTTATTTGTTTGTTTTGTTTGTTTATTATTTGTTTGTTTTCTCTTTCTGTCTGTGTTCCTTATTTCCAGTTTTTTTTGTTTGTTTCCTCAACAACTTTCCTTCTTCCTTCCTTCCCTTTCGTTCCTTCTTTCATTCTGCCTTTCTCTCTTGCTCTTCATCTTTCTTTCTTTCGTTTATCCTTCTCCCTCTTACTTTCTTTCTTGAACCAATTTCTCAAAGTGTGTGTCCACCTCCCCTGCCCTTCTGGCGTAACAATACTATTGAACACTCTGGGCCGGCATATGCACAAAAAAAAAGCTATGGCACCTGAATCGAATGAATGCATGAATTTGATTTTTTTCCCCGGCACTTCTGCCTGAAAATCACCCATGTCATTGCCAAAGTCGTTGCTTGTATATTCTCCGTCTCATTTCAACCAGCCTGGCTGTCAAGCAGTCCGCTCCGCCAAAATGACTCAACCGACCATCCCCAAGGGCCTGATCAGAATGCTGAATGCAAAGGCACCATAACTCTCTCCATCTCTCCTCCAAGAGAAATCAATCAAAGGGATTAATGCCCAGCTCCCATGAGGTCTCCCATGAAATAGGGCACTATTTGATTTAATAAAGACAGTGGGAATTTCATAAAGATATAAGAAATGAGTTATCCACAGTTCTTAAGCACTTGATTGGTTTTAAACTTTTATTGAAGAAAATGATAAGTGGACTGGTAGTGCATTCCTTTAATACAGCTTCATATGTGATCCATTAGGGATGTGGAACTGTAGAAAAATAGACATAAATGCATAACAATGAGCAAATAAGGAGGTGAAGCAACTGGAATCCAACACAACCGTAGAGGCAAAAGGACCATAAATATGATTAGAACCCTGAAATAAAATAGGAACGATAGTAATGTGGAGAAATAATGGAGACACAAAAATAAGCAATAAATAAATATTTGAAGGGCAAAAACTGGCAATTAAACCAAATGGCCAAACTATAGGTCCATATTTAGCCACAACATTTCTTAATAGGTGCCTTGATTCATATAAAAGATGAATATATTTGCTATGACAGTCGAGGCTGAAATACACCCAGTCCTGGTATGGGCTGGGGGAAAAAAGAATAGCCATAACAAGGTGGTAAAAGCTTTTCCAGCATGGACCTCCAGCTGCGTAACAGTGTGCAGCTCATTTATATGACAAGTAGCTAATCCAGAAGGGACGTGCAAATGTTGGGTCTTTAAAAGGAATTTGATGTCGAGGGTGACAACCCATCAGGAAGTGATTTGGGTGGCTTAAGTTGGCTTTTAATCACGGAGTGTACAGAGTGGTAGGTGGTCCTGAAATGACATGTCCACTTATTACTTTGGCTGAAACTTTTGTGCTTTTGTAAATGTGTCTGAAGTCATGTGTTTAGGAAGTCCGATACTTGTACTTGACATGCTTGACATGACGGGCTGGTGTGCAAATGGTTCTGTGCAATAGTAACTATTAGTGACTAGTGAATAATTATTGGCTATGAAAGAGTGTAGTTGCGTACAGGTTTGTTCATCGCGTCATTGACCTGTCGTCATCAGAGATTGTGCTTGATTGGAAAATGGCCTTCTCTGGATGTGGCGGTGAATAATGATTTCACCCGTTAGTGTCCTGCTGAGAGGCTGGGTTATTTTAATCAATTGAGCCTTTTCAGATTGTTTCAGATGAGAATGGAAGCTCTACAATCGCCCTTTAGAGATTGAAAGTAATATTTTAACCTTTTCAAGGACACAAGTATACTTTTAATCATAGTGTTTCTTTTGAGTAGATGGATTTACAGCGATTCTTAGGCTTAATGCTCCACTAATCACAAAATCCAACAAAAACTGTTCTTCAAAAAAGAAACTTTTCGAAAAGAAACCTTGTATTGGACTTCTAATAACTAATTTGTCTCCTTCCGGCTGACAAATTTCATCCCCATTATAAACTGTTGATGAAATGGCCGCCAGTGTATATTCAGGTTAATTCAAATGCATAATTAATAGACTAGCTTCACCCTGGATCTGTCTTTGCTCTGAGTGCGTTGGCATTTGCATTGAAGAGACATGAAAACCCTGGTTAAGGCGTCGGATCCTTTGATAACTGCTCAGTTTCAGGCGCTGGTTTGTTCATCCGTTCGTGGCCGGTTCCTAGCTGTGTAAACACTGCCTTTGAATGAGAACTTCTTTGGTTTGGAATAAAGTTAATTTATGTCATTTTCTTTTCTAATGTTTGTTTTTTATCTCACAGGACTCATTCTTCCGGTCGGTGAAGATTGGCTACACCATCGGTCACAGCTTGTCTCTGATCTCCCTGACCACTGCTATAATAATACTGTGTATCTTTAGGTAAGACTACTCCTTATTTTATTCAGTGTTGGTTAATTATGCATTAATCATTTTGTACTGCGGATACAGACAATATCCAGTGTGTTATCATTAGGATGTAATGTTAAAATGGAAGCAGGGGTCTGTCCATTAATTTCTTCATCTATTGGAGCATGGCTTAGTGACAAAGACCCATCTTGTTTTAAAATCAATCTCTTAACCCAGATGCAGTGGGGTCCGTAACAAATCCAATCTGTTGCTCTTCGGGGGTGCATTTCATGAAAACATCGCTGTGCAATAGCCCTCATGAAATGAGAGAGACTATCATTTTGAATACTCTCTCTCTTGCTCTAAGTTATCATGGTTGTTGCAAAACAGCGCTTTCCAGGAATGCACACCAGGTAGGGCAGAGAGTCACTCAACCCAGCCATCACTCAAGTGTACACAGTATTCAGTAATACACATAAAATATCAACTCCTACAAAGGTTTGTGGCATTTGGCAACAAAAAAAATCGCCTCATTAGATTTCTGGTCAGAACGCCTGAATGAGCCGTAGTAATTACACATTTATGTAATGAAGCCCCCCTGAAGAGATGGTCCAGAAATAAATCTGACTGAACATCTTGCTCTCAGGGAAGCGGTTGAGACAAACAGATCCACAGGCTTCCCCAAGGATATGTTTGATTAGGTAATTGGTAATGTGAACTGAACTCTAAATCTCCGCTAAGGGACCCTATTTCATTGGTCTGAATGAATCAGAGACTTGGAGATTTCGACTAATTTGGCAACTTGCATTGACTGAATATAGATGAGGTACGCTAATGGCTTTTATGGAGTTCTGATTGACATGGCATTCTGATTTCTGATTTACATCTGTAGGGAAATGTTTTGCCACCAAGGAAAAATCCATTTTGGTTTTAGCTTGGGTTTTACCTGGAAATGTATTAAGGTATGACTCTAAAGATTGAATAGTGTCATTTAGACAGCACTTTGACATCACAAGTGAATGATGGCAGTTTTCACCATTAGAATTACAAGCTAATGTCACAGATGAGTGGCCTCACATCATCACTGACTGATCCCTCACCAATGAGGTCTTCATTTGAAATGCATTAGGATTCCGGAACCAGAAATAGGTATTTCTCTGAATGCCGGAACCAGAACACACATTGTAATAGTCTCACTGCAGACCGATCTCACTCAGTTCTGCGCTGGGTTGCACCAGTTGAAGTTCCATGCCTAGTTCGAATGTAAATGGCTATCTTATATAAATGTCAGGCATATGAAATGTATCAGGGTAGCTATATTCTCCGATGAGAAGAGTGAAATATTGGGCCGATTACACACCTGTATTGCACTTGAACAGTGTTTGAACCCTGTTTGTATTCTTTGAAAACCTCATAGGCCTAGTAGATCTAATATCGAACAGCCTTCATAAATGTGAACATAATGTCACCGTGATGAGCTACCACAGATTTCATGAACATTGCTAGTGTTACCCTGCTTAACATTATTCACTTAACTTCCCAAGACACCCATCTTATCACTGCTGATAGGATTCAGTACAGTGGTGCTGTAAACCAATAGCTGTAATGTTGTACATTTTTTTATGTTATTTGATTCCGCACAATCAAGCAATTACTGTGGAAGGGCATTACTGAGGTTGAATCCCAACATACACTATTAACACGCGGAGTACGTACCTGTCAACGTTAGGCTTCGAAAATAAGGGTGATGTCCCGCCCCCAAAATGAGAGAGATTTTTCCGCACGTACACACACACACACACACACACACACACACACACACACACACACACACACACACACACACACACACACACAAACACTTACATGCAACCCTTGCTGTTAGCAAAATAAGTATTTGACCTGATATTGACATGCTGTGTCTAGTGTGTAGGCCTAGTCTATAAAGGACAATATTAAAATGGGAGGACAGCAGGAGTGTTAACAGGTCTGATGCAGTATGGGGAGCTGCAAGATGTTTCCTATATAGTCAGACAGTGATATTGATTGGTTGTCCATGGTGATGTAACTTAACTAGCAGTAGTGCAACCGAAAAATAATGGATCACTAGTTTAAAACTATTAAGTTTCACTTTACACCCACATGTACAATCAAACTTACGCTCAACCCACTGCAGAATTCTATTCCATAAATACATATCTCGAAAAATAGCTTTTGTCGGACTCCCTGTTGCCATCCACATAAACTGTGGAACTTTCCATAGACACCTTCTCATATCTAATCAACCAACACTGTAAATGACCAGCTATTTAAGGTTCTAAATATTTACACAGCATAAGCCAGCCTGCAGTCGCATATTTAAAAATGGCCATCACCTACCAGAGATAATGGCACAGGCAGTGTTCACAACACTCGAACACTAACACACCCCAGGGCACAATAGCTGTGAAGTCCCAGTGGGATTTTCTTTGGATGGAGCGAATGACTGTGTGGTGGGTGTAGAGGAACAGTAGCTGCCATGCCGACATATTTGCAGAGGTAAGTCAGTGAGTAGAATGAGTAGAGAGAGAGAGAGAGAGAGAGAGAGGAAGGAGAAGAGAAGGGAGAGAGCGAAAGAGAAAGAGATAGAGAGAGAAAGAGAGAGAGAGAGAGGGAAGAGAGAGAGAAGTGTCTGTCTCGTCTTAAGGAGTGACGGGGGCAGTTCATCTGTACTCGTCCTGTGAGACAGTTATCTTAATCCAGTCTGTTATCCCAAGAGTTAGAGGGCCAGCTGCCCAAGCCTTGAGCTGAAGCACCAAGTGCTCAGTGAAGCGTCTGTCATCTGGCGGTCCTTAAAGTCGAGGCATTCAGCGACTGCTGCATCGCTTGGAGGAAGGAGGCGTAGGAGAATAACCTTGCTAGTCTATTCTAGAGGAATGCTCGAAAAAGGCAAAAGCATTTGAGTCGAAAGCAGACACCATGTAAGCGCTGATGGCCACAGTAAAATCAATGACGGGTCTGAACGCTCAAAAGCACTTTACCTCTGTGCGTCACACAGAACAACACAGATGACTTATCTGCTCCTGCCAGTATCCTCCAGCCTTTAGGATAAGTCTGGGTCACATTGATCCCAAAGCCACCCTAACCACACCAACCAAAAATGAGTCTCCATGGGTTCACATGGAGTACATGAACTACATCTAAAGGTTCTGTATTTCTCCCCTTGCCCACACAAAGCCCTTTGTTTAATACAAATATACTTTATGATGAAAGATATATATATATATATATATATATATATATATGATGACTGTGATGAAAGATATATCCAGAAGAGCTGTTCACAATTGATCCGTGCTGTGAAGCCTTAATATAGTTTTGTGGTTGCACAGACTCTGCAGAGGTCTACATGGAGAAATGTAAATGCTTCCTCTGTGAGGACAAGCAAAAGAAAAGCCTTAATGCAATTTATCTGCCACCATGCTTCCTGAAGTGTAAAGAGAAAAAGAATATGTTCAGGATCACCATAAGCATCTAGTTTAACATAACAGACTACTCAACCAGATCTCTGTTGGTCATTTTGTTTCAGTCTGACTAATTGTCTGGTTCTCGGAATGGTTGATGACGAAGATTCATAAGAACTCCAAGGTTGTCTCCTCTCCTCTGAGTCATCTTGGGGGCAGCGGAAGCGCTTTATCACGAAAGGGCTGAATAATCGGAACATAAGCGAGTCTCTCTTGAGTGGCATAAATTTCGCAGACTCTGTGGTTGCACGCAGCGTGAAGTACTTTTCGTTGCAGTGGACAGAATGTTTGGCCCACCCCCATGGAACCCTGTGGCACATGCATGTTATGGAGGCCATTTAAATGTTGACTCTCGTAGTCGGCTTCACAGCATGTCCTCAGTGTGGAGGATGACACTGATAATAAGCGAGTTTTCTTTTTTGTGTCTGTGATGAATTGAATTTAGTGGATTTGGAAGAACATCCCAGCTGATGTTCACAGGCTTTGCTGCACATTGTATTTGCAATCAGTGACATCAGGGAAATTAAGTCTGTCTTGTGGTGAGTCACTGAGGAAAATTAAGTCAAATACTTTGGGTAGCTCCTAAATGGAATTATATTAAACAATTAAGTCAAGTTCCATAACACTCATTCATCATTCTCAGAATATTACAACGCTGGACTTGAACACATTAATCAAACAACGATATTGAATGACCTAACAACTTAAGAACATTTTGGCAATCGATGCACAACTGACATGAAAATGTCATTTTTCAAGGAATATCTCTGAGAGGCTGAACGCTTGTTTGAATGAGCATAGTTATCACGGAGAGGAAAAGTGACTTGTCTTCCCACAAGTTGCCAAATGCTGATTTATTGCACTCGACTTGCTGTTTGAATCTGACTTAGTTCAGTGACTCCTTTTTATGTTTGCGTCCTGAGGACGCCTGCCTACTCGATTCTCAATCAGACACAGTAGCTCTCTTGAATATGCTCAAATCTAGACACACAGGGCTGCAGGAATGCATAGCTGCATGGAGACAGAATGAGATCATCAAGACTGTTTCCTAAAATACAAAGCAATGAAGAAATGTTTTATGAACGAGTCTCTGCTGGACTCAGGAGCCTATTAGGAATGTATCTGGTGTCTGTTCTGCTGGTAATATACCGCATGTTCTTCCTGTGGTTTTCGTTCAAGTGCATGCGAAAATAACAGCATGCGCAGTAGTGACTTCAATATGAAACCAGCATGGGTCCTTATTGTTGTCTCTTCTGTTGCCCCAGAGGAAATTGGTCTCGTTTAGCTCTCTTTAATACCTAATCATGTAGGCCTACCTTGCGTGCTGTGTACATTTTGAATGGACCATTGACGTCCCGAAGCCACTGACTTTAATGCGTTCCCATACCAAATGGCCGTGTCCTCACTAACGCCAACGAAATAGAATTACGCTGGGTTCTGGCAGTTTGTCAGAGGGTAAGTGGATGGCTGTCATGGCTCTCAGAACACTGTGCTCCATTTAACCCACGGACACCCACAAGCTGGTGTTTAAACAAGCACAGCCCCACTTGTTTTTGTGTGAGCAGGGGGTTGGATAGATAGATGATGCTATCTGTGTGGTTTTCTGGCCAGCGTTTACTGGACAGTGACAGTCACAACTGGACGGGCACAACAAGTGAGCAAATCAGATCGCATCTCCAGACACATAACACCGTGTTCCCAATCGTCTCTGTTTTCTTGCCAATGGCATTGACTGACCAGGGGTGTGCAATTTTTTTATTTTTTTATTCGTCACATTCAATATCAATCTGTAAAATGTACGGATCGTACTTTTAGGCTAATATGCATTTCTTTCAAGGTTTTCAGTTTCAGTTTTTACTACACCCATGAGTGCCTCAAATAAAAAGATTGCGGTGTTCAAGCCTTTGGTCTTCTCTTTAGTAGTTTTCACAGTTTGATTCCCGTGACTCTGCATTTGTGAATGTGTGTTAATGGATCAATATTGATTCGTAATCGAATCCAATTAAATCAGATTGATTGATTCGAATCATGTGCTTGTGAATCATTTTCAAGTCAAATCAGGACATCTGTGCCAATACCAAGCACTAGCATTGAACCAATGCTTGTGTTCAAACAAAATCGCTCACTCATGGGTAAATTAGGTTTTTTGAAATCCTTCCAACTTGTATAGCTATTGGAAATCCACTGGGGCACTAGGATACGAACGAAGACTTAGGGAAGGGACGAAGGGATTTAATTTGTTCTGTAATTATTCGTGATTTTGCTCATTCATTTTGAGTCGAGAATGTGATTAGTATCCAGGAGGTTTCTTATCCGTCTGTTGTGTATATGCAAGACTGCATGCCTGTGTGTGTGTGTCTGTATTTATGTCCATGTGTGAACATGTTTGTCTTTGTGTGTGTGTGTGTGTGTGTGTGTGTGTGTGTGTGTGTGTGTGCGTTCATGCAGGTTTGCGCATGTCTGTTAAGACTCATCAAAGGTACCATTCTTTCCTCCAGGAAGCTCCACTGCACCAGGAACTACATCCACATCCACCTCTTCATGTCCTTCATTTTCAAGGCCATCTCCGTCTTCATCAAGGATGTGGTCCTCTACACCCAAGATGACGACTACAACTGCACCTCCAACGGCTCCGTAAGTCTTCTCTGATTGGTGGAGAGACACACTGTGCTGAGGGTCATGACCTGTCTAGGTATTCCACTGAGATCCACCATGAGAAGATTAACCATTCTGAGTGTTTGGGAAAAGTGCTTGTATTCCTTTCAGTGACATAATTGAGACTTGATAGCTGTTGTTATCTCTGGGAAATTATGTTTTCTTCTTAATGGTATTACAGATGTATTTTGTCTCTGCGCATACAGAGCTCATTCCAGATATGTGTTTGAGTCTTTAAAACAGCAGCTGCTGGAGGAGAAAAGTGTCCTGCATATTTGATGAATTGTCCACTCTTGTAATGTTCTATTAATCATTCCCGCAGAATTGGCCAAATGAACGTGTTGCTGTTGCTCGTTTTGTCTGGAGGCTAGCTCAACTTCTGTTCAAAAGCATAATGTCACATTTCATCGCTGAGTACACACTAACTAAATGTAAGGAGAGGGCCCCAACTGCCCGGGGATGTGTGTGTGTGTGTGTGTGTGTGTGTGTGTGTGTGTGTGTGTGTGTGTGTGTGTGTGTGTGTGTGTGTGTGTGTGTAGTGTTTATGTCTTCTGATGGGGAGGTGTCCTAGGGGGAGTGGAACCAGCTGTTTCTGTGTTGGTGATGGGAAACCATGGACCACCCTGACAGCAACACACACACACACACACACACACACACACACACACACACACACACACACACACACACACACACACACACACACACACACACACACACACACACACACACACACATACACACACACACACTCTCACACACACACACACATACACGTGCGCCAGCTAGTTCATACTCACACCTTAGCATGCACATACACACTCATGCACATGCACAACGCACAAACACACACACATACACAATGTAATACAAGCAGCAATATACCATAGATAACCCTCTGGCTGTGTATACTCACCCTTCAAACCCATGGTCTGGGTTTCATCATGTTGTAGTTCAACAGAAGATAGTGAGGGAAAGGACTGCCATAATATCCACAGGCTGCTGATTCTCCTCAGTCATTCATCTAGATGTTTGCAGGGCCTGTGGACTAGGTAGCACTTCACATGAAAAATACTTCAGCATTATTGGGCAAACTTATTTTTATATTATTTTTTATAATAAATAAAAAACTATGTGTTCATTAGTGCATAGAGATATTCATACAATGTCTTTTGATATTCAGAAATCAAATCCAACATAATAATCTAGTGTAGCAATTATTTAAACTATCATGTCCAATTTCAGTTGTTGTATCATGAAAAGACTGAAAATGACAACAAAATCGAAAAGGAAATATAAGATTTATCATAAATCACACCAATGACTGTGATAGTTGTCGGTGTACCTGTGTACTGACCTATGAACTAAAAAAAACTAGTTCAGTATCAAATCTGATACATTATGTTCAGCCAAGGACAGCCATGGATCTCTCAGTTCAGCCCTTGAGTTCAGGGAGGAGCAGCGCCTCATCATAAACCAATGCATTAGCCAGCGCTCTGAAGCATCCACACATATTAAGCACATGATAGAACCCAACTGAAAACTCTGTCTCTCATGGAGTGAGGAAGTGTGTGTGTGTGTGTGTGTCAGACCCCTGCCCGCTGCCCCCCTCCCCTCCCACACACACACACCTACCTCCAGAAAGCTTTTAATCCATTTCGCTAGCCGCGCTGTCGCACTGGAGCATTTTTCTGCCTGGGCTCTCCGCAAGCAATTTTGGATGATTTGTACACATTATAAAACTACAGGTCCATTCTCCCTCTGCCAAGCACCTATGCAATCCTTTGGTGGGCAGAAAAAAAGAATAAATCACTTCCTATTTTTTCTGATCTTTGCTGTTTTCCTTTTTTTGTGAAGAAAGAAACAGGTGTGCAGTGTCTTGATCAGGGCTATGAGAAATGACTTATTAAAACGACTCAGAAAGGGCCTAATACAATGCTTCAGTCAAACACAGGGCCTTTTAGATCACACACCTTTGGATGTGTTGACTTGTAAAGGTGTATTTATTTGTTTATTTATTTTTTGTGAGTGAACTGAGTTTTGTTTTTAAAAGGAACATCAAGAACTTTTCTCCCTTGGGTGCAGGTCGTCTCAACTCTCTTCTGACGGAAAAAGTTTCAGTTTAATCAATTAATCATGCCACAGCTGGCACAGCTCCTGACATGGCACTTAAACCACAAAGTGTGTGTATGTGCGTGTGTCTCTGTCTGTCTCTATGTGTAAGTGTATGTGTATGTATGTGTATGTGTTTTTGTCTGTCTATGTGTGTGTGTCTCTGTCTGTCTCTGTGTGTGTGTGTGTGTGTGTGTGTGTGTGTATGGGTATATTTAGTTCTGTCTGTGCATTTTTAAGCGTTGCATTTTTAGTGTTGTGTGTGTGTGTGTCTGTGTCTGTGTCTGTGTGTCTGTGTGTATCTTTGTGTATTTCATTCGGTCAGTCGCTCTCTTTCTATCTGTGTGTGTGTGTGTGTGTGTGTGTGTGTGTTCTCAGTCTGTTTTTGTCCCCCTGTCCTCTGTCGTCTCTCATCTCCCACTTGAGTGACTTTGTCTCAGAGTTGGTTTGTTGTTTAGACTCGTATCACCCTGCTGTCTGACCACCCGAGCTCTCAGCGCCGACCCATCCCAACCTCACACCCCAAACAATCCCCCCCCCCCCCCACCCCCAACCACCCATGTGCTCCCCCTCACCACTCCACCGAAGGGGAATGGCCAGCATTTAGGCTTATTAACAGCCCCCCATGAGGAATCCTCATTTAGACCAGGATGAGTGGCTAATGATGGGCCTGGATTGACTTCTGAGCCACTCTGATGCCCTTGAGATATTGTTATAATGATGTTCCAAAACTGTCCACCCCCTCAACCCCCCCCCCCCCCCCCCCCCAGTCAATGTGGTAGACTGTAGAGAAATATCCGGAGATGACATTTGAATTCATTATGTTCTTGTTCTCATCACTGACCACTAAGGACAAGATGTACTTACTTTTGTCACACCCACTTAAAACAGAGAGAGAGAGAGAGAGAGAGAGAGAGAGAAAGAGAGAGAAAATATCAACAAATTTGCTCTAAAACATCAAATTCAATTTTGGTGACTTTTGGTGACTGTGGAAACAGAGCTTTCTAAATGCAGCCAAGCAGAATGGACATGATCTTGTTATCTTGCATGTTTGTGTTCCTACCCACCGGCCACTCCAAAGACACACACACACACACACACAAGGTTACAGCCACCTTCTTCTCTCTCATACCCTACACACCAAATCAGTCACCCATCAACACGAAAACATCAAAGCACCCCAAAATCACCCCTTTACCTTCAGATGGCGAAAATTAAGTTATTTTATATTCTGCTCCTGTGTTGGTTAACTTCTGTTACTGTTTGTTAGTGGTGTGGACACTGACACAGCCTGTATTGTTTACTGTGCCTTTAAAAAGGGACGACACACTTAGCCTTAAATTATGTTTTTGTTTATAACAGTATGGTGATGTTTCAGTGGAAGTGTTTACTGTACTTTTAAAGAGGGATTACACACTAATGTACACACCGATGCGCAGGTTGGCAACTTAGATAGTAGCCTCCGCCATCGGTGTATGAATGGGAAGATGTCTGAGGCATTAACATGTAAAGCGCTTTCAGTGCTCAATGAGTAGCAATCCATTACTAAGCAGGCATGAAGTCTAAAATGATGTTAATGTTTACATCAGTACGGTGATGTTTCAGTGGAAGTGATAATGTCTGTGTCATGGTCATGGTCACGCTCCTGCTCAGCTGGGACAACCAGGGTCAATTTTCAGGGAGCACAAACACACACACGCACACGCACACGCGCACACACACACACACACACACACACACACACACACACACGGGAAATGAATCCCTTACCTACACTGTGAGTTGATCTGGGTAAAATTGTGTGTTGAATGAGTGTGACTTTCATCTTATGCTTTACAGTACATTGCTTATATAACATGTATGATAGGCACATTATATAGCTGGCGTAGCTGGCAGCAGTTGATTGTGAAGCGGATCTTGGCCCCATTTGGCGTGGTTCTGGTGGATATGACCATGCCTTTGGTGGCGCTGGGTCCAATCAGTCAGGGTTCAGAATGAGATTTTCATTTGTGGTGAAAAGGGATATAACTCAGCACAAACATTTCCATATACAAACATGCAAAATGTGTGAGAACAAACTGTCTCGTGTGTGTGTGTGTGTGTGTGTGTGAGAGAGAGAGACATAGAAAGACAGGGAGAACGTGTGATAACCATGACTGTCTAACCTCCATTATGTTTTCAGTGCCGTTCAGATTTCATTAATGTATGTCACATGGCCTTGGCAGAGGTGATGAGTATGTCTGTAATTGCTCTCTTGATTTGAATTTGAGCGCTCTTTGATGATTTTTTTGCCATCAATGATGAACTGAGAGGACAGATATTTGATACGAGTTTCAGGGAAATTTGAATCACATACAGCTGAATTGAGCACCATTTACATCACACAGAGTGTCATCTCTCCTCCTATCTTCTTCTAGTGCAGGAAGTAATGTCTGCCTTTCAGCCTGCAAAAACTACTGACAGGCACAGGGCAATTACTCCGGGAGCTCAAACACTATGGTGGGTACGGTGGGACAAACATGTTTTTCATCAAAGGAGGATGCGAGCTCTTGCATGATCCCATAGTTCAAATGGTAGAGGAAGATTACGGGTTTGACATCCTGGAAACACACACACTGATTAAAATGTTTATCTGTGTACACGTGTATAAACACAACTGAGTAACTCTAAATGTCTCGACTGTTTGTGTTGATCCTGCAGGTGGGTTGTAAGGTAGTGATGGTCTTCTTCCAGTACTGCATCATGGCCAGCTTTTTCTGGCTTCTAGTAGAGGGACTCTACCTCCACGCGTTACTGGCTGTCTCCTTCTTCTCCGAGAGGAAGTACTTCTGGTGTTTCATCCTGATCGGCTGGGGTAGGCATCAAAGCTTTTTTGGATTGTGTTTTCTTTTCTTCTTCTTTTTTTTTAGGGGATGGGGGTTATAGCTGGGATATGATTCAGGAACTTTCTCTCAACGTGGGAAATGATACTTGCTGACTGGGTCTAGTTAGATTCCTATCCATGCCGCCTCAGAATCTGGTGGCTCGGTTTCCTGTGGTGATATTGATGAGAAGGTTGTTGTTCCTTTCATCTTGTGTATTTATAGGTGGTCCAATGATTTTCAGCGCTGCCTGGGGCATTGCCAAGGCCTACTTTGATGACAAAGGGTAAGATAAACGCACAGAAAGCAATCTTTCTCTCCCCTAGCTCTTGGGAGAAATATCAAATATCACATCACATCAAAACACACATACCTTACATCAGCAAACTTTGGGTGGTTCTCGGGGTCTGCGGTAACGTAACATGTTTTTTAACAGATGCTGGGACATCATTGAGAACACCGACCCGTACTGGTGGATAATTAAAACACCTATATTGGCATCGATACTGGTAAGCTTCCCTGGCGCCGGCTGTGAGCAAGATTGACCCGTTTGACGGAAATACACAATATGTATGGCTGACATGATAGCACTCATTTTGGCGGATTGAGCCGAGGTGGTCCATTACAAATTCTGTCAGTCATGGTTGCCGTGGAGAATAAATCAATCACCATGACCTATGCAGGTGTCGACAGCGCTCCCCTGTGGCCAGGGGGCCTGCTTTAATTTGAATGGCTGTAATTGGGTTTCACGCTTCCTTACCACAAGTACAAAACAGACTAAAGGAGCATGATTGCTTTTGCAGTGGTCCTCCATCACAATGAAGATTCATTAGCATAAGTTTCTGATTTATTCAGTGTTAATGGAACAATATTATCTTTACCTTTTTGATAGTGCTCAAAATTCTAAAAAGTAGCTTTACTATAACATCCAAATGCAACACTGTGAAATATGATATGCATCAAAATGGTGGTTTTTTTTTTTTCAAAAGACAGAAGATACAGCCAAATTAATTCTGACCCGGGTCAAGTGCTGGTATATTAGTGAGTCCCTTGAGTGGCAGGCAACTTATGACTCACTGGCCCTGAAAGGCCTGTCAGATTGAGATTGTGTTTTGGTAGACCCTCTCTCTCTTTCTCCCTCTCTCGCTCTCTCACACTCTCTACCACCCGGGGATGAGCACACACATGAAATATCAATGATGGGCGATGGTGTGAAATAAGACTTTCACAGCCACTCACTCTACCCATGTCAATCACCTCTGAGAGGATGGGGGATGGTAGGTGGTGGGTGGGTGGGTGGGGGCAGGAGTGGGAAGCTGTATAGGGTCAAGGAAGGGAAATGTGGGAGAAAATGAAATGTGCAGAACAGGAGCCAGGCTGAGGGGGCAACAGAGAAAATACGACGGGAGACAGTTTGATGAGCCTTTCCTGGAGGAGAAGGCGTGGGCCCTGATCTGGCCCTGATCTGGATCTGATCTGGCTCTGATCTGGCTCTGATCTGGCTCTGATCTTTCTCTGATCTGGCCCTGATCTGGCTCTGATCTGGCTCTGATCTTTCTCTGATCTGGCTCTGATCTGGCTCTGATCTGGCTCTAATCTGGCTCTGATCTGGCTCTGATCTGGCTCTGATCTGGCCCTGGTCTGGCCCTGATCTGCGCCAGTACTGGGCCAGTACTGGACCACATCTGGGCCACATCTGGCTCCACAATGCAGTGCTTGCTGGACAGTGTCAGTTCAGTGATAGTGTGGGTTCATGCTTCAGTGACAGTGCGAGGTGCTGGGGACATCAGCATGAGGACAAGCCTGGCAGGGCTTGGGGTTATTTATCTGCACAGTAAACAAGACTCTTTTGGAAAGAGTGGCAGTGTTTGGGATGGTTTATCAGTCCTAGTCACAGAGTAAACCCATTTCTTCCCCCCGAGAGCAATGAACCACACTACTGAAAGACCTGACTTTATTTCTAACTCAAATACATTAGTGTAGTGTTGTGCCAAATCCTTATCAACCCCTTTTGAAATGTTCAAAACCACCGCAGGCAGGCATCAGTTGAAGAAGACGACCTGTTAAACCAAACCAAATAATTGGCCAATTGTTAAACCAAACCAAATAATTGGCCAATCGTACAGTCAGGTCATGTGTGTTGACACAGCGATGCACTTGCTTGATGTCTACAAAACTTGTAAACGCTGTCTCTCTTTGCCTTTAGATGAACTTCATCCTATTCATCGACATCATTCGAATACTGCGACAGAAGATCAACTGTCCGGACATTGGAAGAAACGAATCCAATCAGTATTTGTGAGTACTCACGATCCTCGATGAACAGACATATAATTGACGGATGACAGACTATAATTAACTGTAGGGAAATTCACTCACTCGTCACAGTCGGAAGGGACTTTTTTCTCTGTAATTGCTGCTTGTTGGCACACTCTCAAGTGCAGTGCTCTCAAAGCCATTGACCGTAGGGTGGATATCACACGTGTCACTTCCTCTCCCTGTAAGAGGCCTACACCAGGCCATGTTTTGCTAATGCTGAGAGAACTTGAGATATTTATTTATTTATTTATCCTTACTTTTGAGTTTGTATTTATTTATTTTTGCCATTGCCTCACCATGAATGAGCATAAGCATGCCTCTGTCTCTCACCTCTCTCGTCTCTCTCTCGCCTCTCTATCTCTCACCATTACGAGTGTCAGCCACAGACAGGCTTGCCATTACAGTGATACATTGGCCTTTGCGCTTAAGTAGCTTTCCATGATGTGCCACTCGTAAACCAGCCCTGGTGCTTTAGTGGCAAATTTCCTCTCCTCTCCTCTCCTCTCCTCTCCTCTCCTCTCCCCTCCCCTACTCCTTTGTCCTCTCCTGCCCTCCTCATCCTCGCCTGACAGCGCTATTTCCCAGCTCTTCCTCCACAACATTACCTAAGAGAAATCGCACACATTATATGTAGCAGGTTAGGAGTGGCAGCCCACTGTCATTATGGGGAACATAGGAGTAGATTATAAAGAGGTGTGTCTGACTGTGTCTGTCTTTCTCTCTCTCTCTCTCTCTCTCTCTCTCTCTCTATCTCTCTCTCTATCTCTCTCTCTCTCTCTCTTTCTCTCTGTGTGTGTGTGTGTGTGTGTGTGTGAGTGTTATTTTTACCGACATATTCACATGTTTACAGCATGACTGAAAAATGTATGAATAAACAGTACATTTTGAGTTCTGGATCTAATGAAAAAAACTTGTGTGTGTACTGATTATTTATTGCTTATGTAGACCCTTATGAATGTTTATTCATAACTGTTTATTGAGTTGTGACCCAAATGAAATAATAACATGTGTGTTTGTTGTCTTTATCTGCTCTGCAGGAGGTTAGCCAAATCAACTCTGCTCCTGATTCCCCTCTTTGGAATTAACTTCATCATATTCGCCTTCATTCCCGACCACATAAAAACAGAGCTGCGTCTGGTGTTTGACCTCATTCTGGGGTCATTTCAGGTGTGGGAGGAGTACTCAAGTGACCGCTCTTGCGCTGTATACATTAAGATTTACATTTAAGCTTTTATCCATTGACTGAAGCACAATGCATTGAAAGCTAAGTTCCATGAAAACAATACTTAGTTTCATAGGACCTAACTGCCAGATAGGGAAGAGTGTGTGTGTGTTTAACTTGTGTATGTATGATCACAGAAACTACCATCTCATCAATTTCCTTTGTGTTATTGTCAAAGGCTAATTTCCTTAATACCAATGTTTCCATAGCCTAAATACTCATACTTAGCTATGCCTTTATCCTTAAATGTAAGGCTTATGTAAGTCGTTCTCCCCGTATGAGCTATGATGAGTGTATCTTTTTATGATCACTTCCAAAAGTTCACTCCCTTGTTCGCTGTAATGAAATATTGCACTTGTCCAAAAGTACACACTGAGTGTTCCTATTTTAGATCCCATTGGCAGTCCTCCAGAGGAATGGGCACACACTCACGCACACACACACATTTTTCTAATTTCACTCTACTGCGTCTGCTTAAAAAAAGGAAAAAAGCACGGGTACTATTTTAGTTCTTCGCGTAATGACTAATTCAGGGAAGGCGTTCACATAGGCTAAATGTGTGATCCTGATTGTGCTTTAGCTCTCTCTCTCTCTCTCTGTCTCTCTCTCTCTCTCTCTCTCTCTCTCTCTCTCTCTTTCTCTGTTGCGCGCACATTTTTTTTCTTATTCTCTCTCTGGAATCCAATGACGAATTCCTAGAACTCTTATTCTTAGAATTCCTTATCACTTTGATAGCAGGCGAATTCCTGATGAACCCTCTCCCACTCTCTCTCCCTTAAGCAAGATCCAATCAGTTGAACTTCATAAGTGATATTTTGCCTCATGTTAATCAATAATGGACTTTTCAATGTAGGATTATATAATATAATTTAAAAGAAATATGAGTTGAAGGATTGTATGCGTAACTTCCATCATTCCTTCTTATGCTAAACGCGCGTCATGTCTTTTTTTCATCTCTTTTTGATTCTTATTTTATATTTCGGGTACTATTAGATACAAAACAGATTCATTTAGAGTTCTGTATGTTATTCAAAACATCAAAACAGACTGTGGATTCTAAACTTTTGGGTGGGTGTGTACAAATGCACTGGGTCGGGTTTTCCCAATAATGATTCGAGTGATTCAACAAAAGTTTGTTTGTTTTTTACATGCATTTTATAAACATGCACATAATGTTAACGCGCGTGCCCTGCTCTTGAGTAGCAAGTAATGGGCGCTGTCCATGTAAACAGTGCTGAAATACCATTTGATTTGGTTCTATCAGGTGATGTCACAGCTGCCTTTTGAACTTCATAAAACCTACATGCTAATTGACTTAAAGGCAAATAAACATCTACATATCTAACTTAGGAATAAACCTTCACTGAGTAGGCCTGTGACACACACACATGCAAACACACCCAAATAATGCTAATGATTATAAAAAAGTGATAATGTTACACCGTACTCATATTTGTTTGTTGCATGACGTGTCAACATATTCGGCCTACTACACTATTCTGTTTTTTTTTTCTCTCTGGTGGAGCTTTGTTCCCCAGTCCCTTCTACTTTCTGTACTAACTTGTGAGCTGGGCCCTACTGAATGTAGACTACAATATGCCCCCCCGCCCCCCCGTCAAAAAAGAGGAAAAATAGACTTAGACAAATGGAATCACGATTCTACATTTCATGACTTTGCCAATTACATGTCCATAATCTAATCCTATTTTTGTGAGCTTTAATAGCTTAATTATTTTGAAAAGCTATAAGGTGACTGACTACAACAACACATAATAAAGGATGAAAACGTACCATTGCAATAATAGCTGCTGGTGACCCAATTGAAAAGCCCCTGTTAAGAAGCTTAGCCGTCTACGACTACTACGGAGCATACATAAATCTACAAGCGTTTTCAAACACTAGTTAAGTTACGATGCTTTCGGGAAACGCTCCGAAATTATAAGATGATTCACAAGAGTCGTAGATTCAGAGAACTACTTGGCTACCGGCCCTACGATGCTTTTGGTAAGCCCGGCCCGTGACGAAACTGGTTGATTGTCCTGTATGATGCAAGTTCACCCAAGAGCAGTATGGACTCAACTCTATTATTATGCTGTGTGGTAGCACTACCGAAGTGTTTAGAAGACTCAGGAGGAAATATGCATGCTCTGATTACTTTTGTTTACTGTTTCTGTGTCAAAGCGCTGTTTAAGCCTGTCTGTTATAATAAGGAATTCACAAGTGTTTTTTTTCTCTCCCTTTCTCCCTCCTTCCCCCCCTCTCTGCTCTCTTCTCTTTTTCTCTCCCTCCTTCCCTCTCTCTCCCCCTCTCTCTCTCCCAGGGCTTTGTGGTTGCTGTCCTATACTGTTTCCTAAACGGAGAGGTAATACCCTCGGCTCATCCTCCTTTACTTCTCATGTAAACACCATGTCCAAACAACACGTGTACCCAGCAAACACAAACTGTCTCAACACACACACTGTCTCAACACACACACTGTCTCAACACACACACTATCTCAACACAAACACTATCTCAACACAAACACTGTCTCAACACACACACTGTCTCAACACACACACTGTCTCAACACACACACACTGTCTCAACACACACACTATCTCAACACAAACACTGTCTCAACACACACACTGTCTCAACACACACACTGTCTCAACACACACACTATCTTAACACACACACTGTCTCAACACACACACTGTCTCAACACAAACACTGTCGATTCTTGCAGTGGCAGTCCCGAACAGTATGCTTGACCTTGGAGTGGTGCTAAACCAGGGATCCCTGGCACCCTGCCTCGGAACTCATATCAGTGGATGAGTCACAGACCACCCCACACACACACCCACACACACACACCACCCCAAGCGCCACCTTATTAGCATGTCTCTCCAACTCCCAATCTGTAGAAAGGCCCATAAATAGCACCTGGCTGTTGACAGCCCCCGTCTCTCACATTGATGTATCTCCTGTTGTTCAGATTCCACTCGAAAAAGTCTCCTTCTCTTTCCCTCCCCCCTGTGTGTGTGTGTGTGTGTGTGTGTGTGTGTGTGTGTGTTGTGTGCATGCCAATTCAATTGTAAAGATTTGCAGTCCTCCTGGTCTATTTTAGCAGCCAAGGCTGCAGCCCCTTCTTAATGGCATGCTGAGTGGTAGTGGGAAGCCGTGGCGGGACCGCAGCACTGCAGAGAGAGTACATGCAAAAGCAAGGAGGATTATGTAAAAATCATTGATGCCAATTTGTCTCCGTAGCATTCGTTAAATAAGTTCTCGTTTCATCGGGGCTGAGACGTTTGCGACCCCGGAGCACATTAATTAGGTCGGAGTCGTGTTAACCTACAGCAGACTGCTCTCTGTAATCTCTCTTGCCGCCATTGAAACTCCCTGGGACCAATTGCCGTTATCTCCGCCATGGCACATCGTTATTCACGGGAGCAGACAAACATAAAGCTTTACATTTTCAATGAGGGTTAATTATCGTGACATTTGAGATGAAAGATGCAGAAGCACCGTAGACAGCTTTCCCTCATTAAGGATGGCATCTTCATATTTCACAAATCATCACCACTCAACGTGTAATGTTTCTGAGACAACTGGTGTCGTACAGACCAAGCGGAGAGGTTCTATTTAGGTTTCTTAGGTTTTCTCTTGAGCAACTAAGGATGCACAGTACAGAGAATACGTCTTCACTCGACCGTAGTTGGTTTTGATTAAAGCGCTTATTTATTAAATTGTAAGATGATTCACAAGAGTGTAGATTCCGGGAACTACTTGGGCTTACAATGCCTTTGGGAAGCCCGGCCCGTGACGAAACTGGTTGATTGTCCTGTATGATGCAAGTTCACCCAAGAGCAGTATGGACTCAACTCTAGTATTATGCTGTGTGGTAGCACCACAGAAGTGTTTAGAAGACTCAGGAGGAAATATATATGCTCTATTGCTTTTGTTTATATAGTTGGTTTTGATTAAAGCGCTTATTAATGTCAGTGTGAGTTTTTAATGTATTCACACTCTTCAGGGAAGTTTGATTTTCATTTCAGTTGTAGAGATAATTTCTGTCTTGAGGGCACAATGTCGATACCTCCCCCTCCCCCCATTCCTGTCTTTCCAGGATGGGCGCAAAATTCATATCCATTACAACAAATGTCCAAGCTACTCCTTTGCTATAGAACTAGAGTATAGAAATAGACCGGCCATGATATTTTTCTTATTTGTACAACACAAGCCTCACTACACTAGAGGATCAGCAAGGACATCTTCTATTTCAAGTTTGCACCTGTGTTTACATAAGCATAATAACCCTTAGAGAATTAGGTTTTTAAGTCTTTTCAGAGAAACACTGCTATGAAATGACTACTTATTTCAATTTATTTAACACGAGAACGTGTCTATTCTCACCTTTTCATTATGCCTTTCATTTATTTATAGATTGTTTTTGTTAACTTCCTGTCCCTAGCCACTTTAGTCCTATTCCTGTGTTCTCCTCATCTGTGTCCCTGCATGGGTGCAGCAGGTGCAGCTTGAGTTCTGCGTTGAGAAAATGAACACTTTTCACTCTCCATGCCACTATTAGCCACTGTGGAGAGAAGTGCCTGCAGAAACACCAAACTTTAGCGTTAGAGAAAAACACCTCTCCTCTCTCTCTCACCCCTCTCCGTCTCACTCTCTTTCCCCCATCTTTCTCTCTCTCGCTCTCTCAATTATTTCTGTCTCTGTCTGTCTCTCTCTCTCTCTCTCTCTCTTACACACACCTCTCCCCATCTCTCTCTCACTTCTCCCCATCTCTCTCTCTCTCTCTCCCTCTTCTCCATCTGGCCTCCGCAGGTGCAGGCAGAGATCAAGAGAAAGTGGAGGCGATGGCACCTGGAACGCTTCTTGGGCTCGGACACCAAGTACCAGCAGCCATCCATGGGCAGCAACGGCAACAACTTCAGCACCCAGATCTCCATGCTGACCCGCTGCAGTCCCAAGACGCGACGCGCCTCCTCTTGCCAAGACAGCTCTGTCATCTGACCTTCGACCTCTCAGCCCAGTGACCTCTGAGCCCCAGATGGCATCCTCCATAGACCATTGGTCACTGTCACTTCATTCCATGCGCTCTTGGGCCCTCCAAGGCCAGGTCCAGCTCAGGAAGTTCTCATAGAAGGATCCAAAAAGGGAATCGTGGACCCAAGGGTAGACTTTTTCCATCCAAACATTCATACTGCTGTACGTGCCGTCAACTGAATGGAATCCCCGGGTGTGTTTTGATGTTGCAAAGCAACATTCAGAGACAGAGGACTGGTCTGTCGCCAGTTCAGTATTCATCATCCAGGTCCTTTGATTTCTGTGTGTGTTGCTCTGAACTGTCTCTGTTGCCATTGTCTGGCAGACTAGCCAAATTGCTCCCCCCCCCCCCCCCCCCCAACCCTATCATGTGAAGCATACAGCGACATCCTGTTCAAAAGCAGCCATTTCCTTTTGTGAAAGCGCCTGAAAAAAAAAAAAAATTTCTACAATTTTGACATGATTCTTTCCCCGCTCCCCTGAAAGACCACCATGCCAGTGGAATATTTTGTCATATTCCATTGTCATTGGATTGAACCGCTATGTGCCACCATTGGCAGTGTAAGATTAGTTCAGTTAAGTGTCATCTCAGTGTGCCAGCACTGAACTGAAAATTACACAAATATAACAGAGAGTCCATTTTGTCAAGACCACATACAAACAGTCATCAGAGGGTACGTAGGGATTGATGTGTGGAACTGTATAGGTGCAGGTGTATATATTTCCCTCTCTGGACAATACAGTCAATAAACACCTGGCAAAATGTTACTGAAAAAATGGAATGTAGAGAAAAAGACATGGAACTAGGGGAGAAATGGATGTAACAAAAGAGTTTAATTTCTACAGCCAAGCGAATGTACGCCATCTTCTTATCGTTTCCATATTCATCTTTAATTGTAAAAAAAAAATGTGAAAGAACAAAAAAAACTAAAGGAAAAACTACCAAAATAGGATCTGCAAAGATCCAAATCTGCCTGGAGATATACTGTAGAGATAAAACGCCAGCTTTCCCTCCCAAACACCTAACTCATGAATATTTTTAGCACGTTATCTCAAGGCGGTGTGAGTGATAAGAGTGAAATGATGCCATGATATGGGAAACGAATGCCCTTTTCTGCACTATCCTTCCCATTAGTTCTCACTCTTTCTGTCACATCGGATTGTTCTGCTTTTAAGTGTTTTTGTGTCAATGCTATACTGTTTTGGGTTACCATATTGAACATTTAACAGTGAAATCCTATTCATGCTCAACCATAAACAGCTTGAATAAGAGAAATGGCAGTGCGGTAATAAAAGAGAAAAGGTGACAAATTGACATATTAATTAAAACCATGAAGGAAATGATTCATCTTAATGACAGGCCTAATGATTAAAATTTAATTTCATCACATTCTTAATTGTTTTTTGATGTTCATCAAATGTAGGGTTTTCATTGTAGCTCATGACAGTTCTGTTAAATGACTTTTTCCTTTCTGAATCCTGAATAAAATGTCACCCATGTATGAGACACCAGGCTGTCATACCTCCCTCCCCCTGTATTTTCCTTACCCCCCCCCCCTCTCTCTCGCTCTCGCTCTCTCTCTCTCTCTCTCTCTCTCTCTCTCTCTCTCTCTCTCTCTTTACATGCCCTACACGTAGTACCTCACTGTTCAGTCATGCCTCTCATTCCATCTCTCGTTGCGTAAAGAAATGATTGTATAAGTGTATCAGTGTGTGAGTATTATATGTTGAAGAGGCATGTTGTGTTTTTTTGTGCTTTTGCAAGTGTGAACAGAAACGATATGGTCACCACTTTGTAAAAAAAAAAAAGCATGGAATATTGTTAGTCTTACCTAGTCATATTTTCAGTCTGCTTAGTATGCCTGTTGGAGAATAAGAGGAACATCATCTCACTCCAAGCAGTGACATGCTTCTGTAAATTAATGTAAATTTTGATACAGAGTAGGCGTTCGTTTTTACAGTTCAGTTATGTTTCGGTGGTGTGAATGTTTATGATGCACGTTGGATGTCCTTCTGAGACTCCTCCAAAGGCTTAAAAACCGGAAGTTGTTCTTGCTGAAGCTTTTTCTTCTTATAATTAAGTATGAAATATAATATAATATGAAGAATGGTCTGTACTTGGACCCTCCATTGTCAGATATCACAACCATGGCATAAAATGTCATGGCAGATGGACCATGATGTTATAATGTTTTATGACAGATTTTCAATGATAAAATCATGTTACCATTGTGGGCAATTGGACAATTTGCAATTTCTCATAATGTTTGGCATGATGACTGGCGGTTAGCATGTGGCAGAAGCTGGCATGGCATCTAACATTCTGAGAGCTGTCATGACAATTACAAGTGATAGTAATATGATGATGTTACATGACAACTAATGACAAGCCAAGGCATCAGCCATCACATGTTTATGACATGGTTATATCATTGTTATGACAGGGTCCAAATGGAACGTTACCAAACGCTTTGAACAAGAGAGTGCATTCCTGTGGCACTGACAACACAGACACACTAAGTATTCTTTTCTTTAGCAGGGGGGTCCTTTGTTTCTAAAGCACAACCGCTTTTGGTGTTTCGATTTTTTTCTATGTGAAGTGGTGCTGTGACTGGTTCTTTGAAACATAGTGGCCATGGTCTCCACCCTGCAGCGCTGTACCATTACAATCCATCCACCGGGAATTCTGGCCATTAGCGAGTTTTGATTCACCTGTCAATATGTAGCTTCTGAACTGGACATTCCAGTCAGGCTGTGTGCAGTACCTCTTTGTTATCTAGGTAGGTGGTACGTTGTTCAGTGTATCCGCATGCAGTGTTCGTAGGCACCAGTATTGTACTGTGTGTATTTATAGACGTTGTATTGATATTATATATTGTCTCTCTATAAGACCCTCTCAATGTGTTCATGTTTGTCTTTGAATTACATACCCACAAAAAATCAGGATTATTTTTGTATGCTGTCTGCAAAAGCTCTTTTTATTGACATGTATTTAATATATTTTGTAATATTGGCAGTAAGCTGCAGTTTTTTCCATTTGCATTTGAAAGTGTTCACCATTGAAATCATTGCAATTAAAGTACTTGAAAGGAGTCCCAGCCTAAGGTATGATATGATTTTATTTCCCTCAACCAAACCGTTTATCATTCCTTTTAATTAATATAATATAAAGAAGGTGTTCAATTATTAACCACAAAAACTGTGAAAACAAGGAAGAGAGGAGAGCAAGATTGACGTCCACATTTTAGTCTCAGCAAGGTCTCCGATGAATACAAAAGTTCGGTCTTCACCGGCAGGTCTAATTAATCTCCGTTTTTTTCCTGGGGGGAATCTAGAGCTGTGCCCTATGCCCTGTGGTAGCAGTAGAACCCAAACTGTTCATAAAGTTGCTCTCAATAATTTGTTGGGTAGACCTAGCGGGGGCGTATTACTTTCTATTCATGAATAAAAAGCAACTGAACTGATGTCTGATCCAATCCCCTACATCACATCCTTTGCTTCGGAGGGCCCTATAGCAGTGGGGCTTGATTGGCTCCACTACAGTCTCATGAAATGGCATTCATAAGTCCCCTCGTTTCCATAACAGCTGTATAAAGACTGGTATAATGCATAATAAAGACTGTTATGTGGGCTATGTGTCCAGTGTTTAATGCAAATTTTCAAATGGCCAGGCATCAACCCAGTGGAGTCCGACTATTTAAGTCATAATGTCCTTTAGCTAAATCAAATCTTTTTCACATGACAGCAGGGTGATGTTATTCTTTCATATGGGATATTCCAGGTTTGAATCATATACATCCAGGCTGTTACTGTCAGTTAACAATAAAGCTCATCAGTTGCTTGGTTAATTAGTTTAGCTTTGTTTTCTTTGTTTTTTCTTTTGTCTTCCTTCCTTCCTTTCTTTCTTTATTATTCCCTCTTTCTCCATTTCTATCTCTCCCTGCTTCTCTCTTTGAATACATCCAAGTATAAAGTTTTCCTTGATTGGATCGGTCCAACAGATCTTGAAAACTGGGTTTCTTTCCTAAGAGTCTCAGGCAACTCAGTGTTCCAGTTTTAAGTGTAATTTCCTTCCTAATGAACTCTCCTGGCAATGGTCTACACAAGCCTTCCTTTTGTGAACTTGCTGCTTCAAGGCTTTTCCCGAATCCTAATGTAGAACTGGGACTGTGCGGCACATAAGTGGGCTTGCTCGGTATGGGCACTCGCTCAAAAGAAAAATAGAACTCGTATCACGGACCCCGTTTCCCAATTCCCAGCGCACTACTAACATGTTGCACAGTGTGTAACCACCCTTTGAATTAATATTTATGAAGATCTGGCAAGGCAAAAATACCTTTGAAAAACAGAGAAACAAACCCGTAGATAAATTGGTGTGTCCTTGAGTGGGATTTGTTTTTAAGAGTTCACGACCTGCACAGGGAAGGCATTGGCCAACTAATATGTCACAATGTTTCTGCAGAGCCTTACCGGCAGAAAAATATATTTAAAAACAAAAACCCAGAGATCTTTTTAAGAGGATTTTCTTGTCCCTTTGTATTATTTAAGTACTGGGCAAGCCATCAAATGAGGGAGTGCATGCTGATAATACTGCTAATCCTCTCATTCACTGATCAGTCAAAAACCAACCCAAGCCTACATGAAACATTCATCAATAGGAGTAGTGAATGTGCCACGCAAAATTTGCATGTGGATTTGTTTTTAAGAAACTGTGAATAGGAAGTACTCCCAGTCTGTTGTCAAATGCATAATGCATGATACAAGGGTCGTCACATGTGTTATTGACAATGTGCATTTCCGTGGGGTTTTTTGACCAGTTTTTGGGGATGCTTCTTACTGAATACCAAGCATTAAATCCAATCACTTTATATTACTTGAACTGGTAGAAGACAGCTAAAAGACTTTGCAACTTTAAGAACTATTTGTGTTTTCCCAACACACTTTCATGTCGGAGATGATAGAAATGGTAATTGTCTTTTCTGCTGTTTGGTTTTCCAGAGGGTCTCTACAACAGGAGTTTGTGGTTGGGTCTTCACTGGTGTAACGGTGAACTTGATCAAGGAGCAGAATACAAAAACATCATCATCACATGTTCATCATATGATTTACACCTCACGTTCAAATTTATATTTGTTTTTGCTGAATTGCAACTGCATGTGTGTTTTTATCATATATGAATTGGTTAATACAACTGTAGGCTCTCATGGTTGTTACTGCTGACAAAGCAATCAGGCTTTAATATTGTGGATAGAAATAGGCTTCTGGTGGTCTGCCAATAGATTATCACAGTTTTTCTCTCTCCCTCTCTCTCTCTCTTTCTCTCCCTCACACGCAAACATATACACAGAGACACACACACATATACACCCACCCACTGAATATCATAACAAAATGGAGTTTGATGTCGCTTTCAGATCACTGTATGTTTAATTGAAATCCTCATAGTGTCTGAGTGGGTCACACCCACACATGGCCATACCTCTGTAACTGGAGAGAAACCTGCTAGATCAGGGCCAAATCTGTTTACCAAATGAGGGCAAAATCCATTCCAGCCACGTCCATACCACAATCGCTTGCTATCAAGGGACACACCTGCCATACAACAGTGGCACATGTACTGTAGCATGATGCTTTCCTGTCAAACATGGATCATCAGAGATCGTGTTATTTTAATTCTTCACACACTCTACCTTACTATGTTTATTTCCCTCCAACGTTAGGTAGGTGTCACTGTTAAGATGCTCTCTTTGTAGTTCTAGTGCTTTTATTTAACCGACAAGGGATGCTAAAGATAAACTATGAGATTATTCACATGTTAAAGATTTTGTCACCTCCAGGGGCTCTCAAAAGGAAGCAAAAGCAATTTCGTTTCACTTTGTTCTTTTACTTCCTGTTTTTGTCACATACTTCGCATGGGAGAAGAAAAACATAGGACTGATTTTTACACAGGGATCAAAATGAGGTGGATGTAGAGGGATCTGAGACCATTTGTAATCTACTAAGCAAGTTCAGTATAAAGTAAAATACTATGCTGTGGGTTGCCATAATTATCTTAATACCTTGTCATTCACTGATAACAAAAGTGAAGTTGATGTGTGTCTGTCAGCCTATTGGGACTAGGTGAATGGTTTAGTGTGTATCTAGCTTGCTGTGATTATTGTGTGTTGTGTCTTTTGAGTGCTGTGCTTATGAAATGTATCACCCTTTTATATTCACTGTGTGTACTGCGTGATCTTACATTAATGTGCACCGTGTGAAATTGCATAGAACACTGTTCACCACACAGACTTCCCCTTGGGGCTCACTGATTGCTTCATTGCTTAAACCTGGACACATACCTGGACCATTAGTAACCTACCTATCGACGGGAGCGAGGGCAAGGAGGTGGGGTATATAAACAGGGAGCTGTTGGATTACTGCAGGCCCGGCGGGGACAGCGAAACCGAGACTAACGAACGGACGAACGAACGAACGGACGGACGGACGGACGGACGGACGGACGGAAGGAAGGAAGGAAGGAAGGAAGGAAGGAAGGAAGGAAGGAAGGAAGGCATTGGGCAGCAACGGATGGAAGCAGCCCAGAACACGCTATCATCACGGAGAGCTGTATTGGAATAATCAATGCTCACAATTCCTGAGCAAAGGAACGTAAGCTTTGCCTCCTACTTTTATATGTCATTATTACTGTGTACGTGGCCTGCGGTACGTTGATCCTTTGCCTGACTATCCGAGGTCTGCTGGTGGCCATTTCCGGGTTGGGAATCCCCGGAGAAGCCCATCGTCTTGAGGGGGGCGTCGCCCATGACGACACACCAAGCCATCCACACTGGACAGATCTCAGCCTTTACTGGACTACAATTGGACCCCATCTGTCTGTCAGCTCGCTAGTGGATTTTCCTTGTGGACATTTAAATTATTGGAAGACTGCTTTTAAAGATATAAATTATCTTCGACCTTTTATACAAATACAACTATTTTTATAATTAAATACTGTTGGTACTTCTGTGTCCTGGGCATTCGTAAATTTAAGGAGGCAGCCATACGGCTGACATGTCCACAAGTTTGTTTTCAATCTTAGATCCCGATCGGCTTTGAAACTATGACTCAAGATGGGTTTTGGCCTGCTCCCCACATTCAAATTGAATGTGGATTCATGTATACCGGTAATTGAAATGTTTCATTCAAAGATGGAAAAATATAGTCAAGATTTTAAGAATGTTGAAGAACGGTGAAAGAACTATTCACACTTCAGTCAAAGCCAAATATCTCCTGAACTATCTACATCTAAACCATTATCCCAGTGAACACTAAACCTGGCCCTAACCACACTGGCTATGTACCTGTTTAAACACATGTTGTCCATTGCTTTGGCCACTGCACACACTCCTCACACACCAACATATGACCACAGCTGCCTCTAACATTGAGGGGCCTTCAGCATTTAATGGGCATCCTTTTACTGCAAAGTGGAGCGAGCTCAGCTTCATCACGCTCCACGTGGCTGAGACCAAAGGAGTTGGAAACACCACGGCTTCTTTGAAAGGTCTCTAATCCCACCCTTGCCTCCACCTCCTTGTGGTCTAATTACAATCATGGACACTTTAGTGAGGTTAAGCCTTTCAAACATCTCCACATCACTGTGGACTTGTGGACTCCACATCATGTTACTTCCAAAGCAATTTCACTGAGGATGCTCACGAGGAAGTGCTGATAAAAGCCGTTCACTATGTGCAAATGACTCAAGCCCGGGCCTGGGCGAAACAGGCCCGCCGCCTTCTTTGTCCTGCGGTGGCCTTATCGCCATCAACTCTCTCTTACTGTATGGTTTAGCGTGCTTTTAGTCTCCGCCATTCGCAGCAGCCACAACACCCACTCAAGGCGCCCACACAAGGCCTTTCAATGAGAACACTTCCCACAGCCCACATTCTAGACCGCCATTCAGATGGGTCTCACTGTATACAGCCAGCATAATCACGTCAGGTCAGACCCACACAAGCCCATTACACCGTCACTTTGTTTTGTTCTCCTTTGGTTAAAGGTACAGAATAATAATATACTGTATATATACCCTTGAGGAGGGAAGTGTGCAATCTAATGCACAGATATAAAAGAGAGTGCTATCAGTTAATGACATTTCACTCTGTGAAAAGCCTTTGTGCTGTTGCCACTTTGTCCTGCTTCCTATTGATTAATGTTTCAGAATGATATACATTCATAGAATAGTAAGTGCAATCTAAAATGTTCCTGGAGGGTGTTACACGGTGTATTAAATATAGTGAAAAGTTTTGAATAAACTTATTAAAAGACCTTAGAAGAATACATTTATTAAAATTGCTTTACACCCCAGGAAAAGGTCTCCAGCTCTTGAGTGATCAGTAATCCTGTAATCTAACGTCCTGTCCACTGTTTGGCTTGGCTGGCCTGTGTTTGTCTGGTGATGGAACTGACATGCATTAAATCACTTGTGGTTAACCTCCGTCTGTATGCAAGCCCTGTTTTATGCAGAATGTTTCTCCCTTCACGGTTATTGCAAATTAAATTCTGGTTTGGTTTTAATGAAACACCCGTCCTACATTTTGTTCTCCTTGATGATGAAACAGAATTTTTAAAAATGGTGTAACCGTGGTTATTTCTTTTCCAATTATTTTGGTTTCCTTTTAAATCTGTTATTTTAATGAATCTAGGGTGTGTGCAAACTACTTACTCTTTTTTTGTAAGCATTCCATGAGTATACTAGATACTACTAGAGTTCCTGTTCCTTAAATCCCTGGTTGTTCCTCTTGAGTCTAGACTCCTTCACTTCATTTAGCCACCATCAGTCCCTATATACAAGCCATCTTCATAAAGTTGTCATTTCCTTAATTAGAACATACAGAGTGCTGCATTTTAATGAGGTGGGAGGAGGAAATGGTTGCTGTCCAACTGAAAATGCCAGATGTCTTGCCTTGGAGTGTTTTACAGTATTTATACGAGCCCTGAAACATTGATGTGGCTGTGAGTGCACATAGAAAGTTTCTCTTTAAATGTCTAAACCCGTGTAGATGGACCTGAGACTCTGCAAGTGCTAGAGTCTGCCCCGTGTCTTTTCCTTTCCTCCATCTTGTTCACGCTGCTCCGGAGTGGCTTTAGAAACCTCTTCACAGACTCGTAATATGTTTTTGTGTGTCTTGTTCTGTATCTAATTGCTTTGGCAGCTCTATTTTCGTCACTTATTGTCAGATCCTGTAGCCAGTCTAATGTTGATATACATATGGAATCATTACACAGTAAAAACATGTCTGGATCTTTTTTTCTTTTCAGTTACGGGACCTACATTTATGACATAGATCATTTCCAGGCTTACATGCATTTACGTGACATTCACACAAAATCACTTTATAGGAGTTTCGTTTCTGGTGGGAAAATCAGGCAAATTATTTAAAGACACGGCACGCCCGGCATACTGAATTTAATTAGTCCTCAAAGGACTCCCTGGATCAGGTAAATATATATGATATATCCCATGGTCAGAACACCACAAGACAGGTAGGAAGCGGATCAGCTCATGAATATATTTCATTAAGGCAGATTGGCGAGATGTTTTGCCCTCTCATTCAGTCAGCTATTTCTCACGCCTGTTGGGAATTTGCTGGAGTTTTCCCCCCTCTCCTAACAGCATGTAAATCACAAAGAGCTAAGTTGCTTTGCTGACCGCTCTGCATCGATATGTTAGACTGAAACAATTATAATCAACCTCTCCCCATCTCTTGAGCAAATACATAATTCAGGGAGGAGTGGAGAGAAGAGATTTCTCTCCTGCCGTTCACCTCCACCGAGAAGCTCCTGGCCCTCACTGTGGGAAATGCTTAGGGCAAGTCCATCAATAGATGGACATGGAGCAAATTAACATAAATTACTGTAGAAAATATTTATGTGGTGTATTAACATCTGAGAGTTAGTGGGAATAATCGATTTGATCCACGAGGCCTAGTTATCATGTGGCTCCCAAAAATAAGTGCCACTTAAATGCTATTAGAAACACACCAACTGGCCTTTAGTATGATTTTTTCTCTCTGAAATGACAGTAGATGGATTACTTTACCATAACTTTAACGGTCAAGACCGACTTTTAATTATTTTATCCAGTACTACTATGTGCTGCCATCTATTGCTTTAGGTCAAATTAACATTTTGTCTTTATATACAGAAGGCTTTAATTCTTCTTCCTAATATCTTCAAATTAAGTTGCGCAACTGACGTTACATCGCGTGACAGACGATGTCACACGTGACTGCTGTTACATATTTCAACATCAGCCCTGTCCATCAGCTCCAATCTCGTCACCAACTGACCCATGGTTTTGTCTGCTGTGGGTATGTTACTCATGACAACATCTTGTAAGAGAATTGTGAAAGGCACAAAAAAATTATGGAAGGCTAAGCAATAAAATAAATTGATGATTTTGGGTCTGGCGGTACCTTATTTTTCCAGTAATTACATGAATATTAGAACTCTGCCAAGTTCCAACCCAAAATTCAAGATGTGCAAAGTGTTGGCTTGTGGACTGTTGATTGTAAGTGGACAAGTTGTCATGGTAACATCAGTCATGGTAACATCGGCCATGCTATATTTATGTAATTGTAATTACTGGAAAAAAACAACCATTTTCTTTGATTATTTCTGTGTTTATGACTGACACATAGTCTAAACACTGTGCAGGATGCAATTTTCTGCTTCCAATAGTTTTAAGACAATTTTGAATCAAAGATGACTAGACTTTTTGCGTGACCATTTTTTGTAACATGTCACGCTCCAAACTTACACCACAGCACAAAGAAGCTGTCAAGCAAGGGCCAAGTATAGCCATACAACTTTAAACTTAAAAATAAAATACCATGGCAGCTGTACAATAATGCTTGTCACCAAACCCTCCAATTTGTTAGGCGGGTTGACTGCAACATGGGGGCTGATTTTCGCGGTGATCGCGCTGTGTGCTTAGCGTGCCTCTCCTGAGAGAGGCCATCTGTGCATCCCTCTGGGCACATACATCAGTGTGGGGTGCTGTTGGGTCAGAAGCTACGCGAGGCTATTCAAATGCACTTCGCAGACACTAGAATCCGCAATGCAAATTGTTCTCACTTCATACATGGGTTCAGTAGCTGTTTTGTTGGTTTCATAGATGCTGGTAGAAATGGATGACATTCAAGTAACTATGATACTATCCTGAGATGTTGTTAATACAGACAGCAAACAAGAAGATTCAACCAAATATCATTAGATTTTCAATAATTACTGTGCTTCATTGTCTTACTGCAGGAAAGGCAAATCATGTTTAGGTAACTGTGTCATGATCCATTCAGGGAAGCAACAAAATGCAAATGGTGAACAGTACAGATACTATAAAAAGTAAAATAAAAATAAACACTATGCACTGTGATTTGAGCTATGCTAAGTATTTATCAATATGCAGTGTTACATAAATGGTCTTCTATAAAACATACATATTTGAAAAATGCAAGAATGACGCAAGTGTCTCAGGTATGCAGTTGCACTTGGGTGCGACTGAGTTTGGAAAATCGTTTTCTCTTCACTGAAAAAAATCTCTCTTGGTGTGGAAAAGCGCGTGAAGATGCCTTTCCCCACGACAGCTCCTGTGGCAAGACAGTGGACTCAGATGACAAGGCCTGTTTCACGCCATCTGCATATTTTTGAGACTTAAGCGGAAGGTGGCCGTATGATGAAAGGACAAAACTCGGGGGCGCCTAACATCCGCATGGGAGCAAACTCCATCAAAGGATCGCCGGACCGCTGGGGCAAATCTTGCAAAACCTTTTAAAGTCTGCTGAAAGTCAGCATCAACATCAAGTTTGGGATTATCAGTGAAGATGTGCATATTATTTCTGTGATAAAACATTGAAATTATTATTGCACAGTCATTTAATTATTATAGAACTTTGTTCCCCAGTCTCTTCCACTTCCTGCAACAACTTGGGAGCTAGGCCTAGGCCCTACTGAATGTGGGCTACAATTCCCCTGTATTCAGATTTGTTTGTTGCATGATGTGTCATCAGATTAGGCCTATTCAAAATGTCCAACATTAGCATGCTTCGTAAATTGGATTCTACAAAGTACTTAGGCTTCCCATGCTTTTAGGAAACGCAGCTCTGGCCCAGATATGCTGTCTATTGTCCTGAGTATCCCTCTATCCTCAACTGTGTTTGGAGTTGAAATTAGAGCTCCTTTACCTTTAATGACACACACAAATAATGCAAATGATTATGATGTTAGGTCAGATTCAGGTTTGTTTCTTGCATGACGTGTCAACGTATTACGCCTACTCAAGACGTCCAACATCAGCCTGCTCGTTGAGCCAAGCAGACAGACAACCAACAACAACCACGACCCTGCTTACCCCCTGCACACCCCCCACAATGCTCTCTGAATGGCAGACCTGCTCACCTCTTGGGTGCTAATGTAACAGACACCCTCAAAACAATCTCAATCAAGAACTTTTATCAAAACTGAGCTGGGGGTTTGAATTAATTGAATTGTCTTCTATCTACCCAGTGCACAGAGTCTGGCTTTGAACATCCCCCCCCCCTCCCCCTCCATTGATTTAGTTTTAGGTTGGAATTTAAATGGATAAATCATCAAGAGATGTGCACTGGGATCAAGGGAAAGAGTTACTGGTAAATAATGAATGATTCGTTATGGCCTCACCATTTTAAGGATGGCTGGGCCCACTTCCCTCTACCCACTTGATTGGCTCAATGGGGAATAGAACGCCTCAGATTCTGCAGTTAGTGTAGAGCTGTGCCGCCATAACAAGAAAGAAAGTTTTATGTGTTTGATTTCTCCTGAGGTGCGGATTTTACACATGGATTTGGTGGACCCCCTCACATCAAACACCCGTGCAGCTTATCTGCTTTGGGCCGCGCAGGCATACTTAAAGGAGGGGTGCTGATCCATCTCCAGAACTAACCACTAGTGATATAGTGGTATATATACTGTTTATATATACAATAGACAAATTATTCTGGTCGAATCTTTTATATGTGTGTGTGTGTATAACTTGCACATCCTAACATGGTCATGATTTCAATGCCCAAGCTACAGTAATTTTAGTTTGCTTGTAGTTTTAGTTTTTTCTTTGACGTCATTAAATTAGAAGGGAAATAAAGAGACCTAGTCTGCTCCAAGACTACGTCATTCCAAGCATGTGTTCAACATCTATTTATTTAGCAGATGCTTTTATATTAAGCGCCTAACAGTAGTGTACAGGTGTACATTTTACATTAAGCACCTTACAGTAGTGTACAGGTGTACATTTTACATTAAGCACCATACAGTAGTGTACAGGTGTGCATTTTATGAGTAAGTGGGCTCTCTCAGTGTTGTTATTGGCACCTTGCTCTACAAGTTCATCTGCCACAGCAGGTCAGCTTCTGTCCCCACTCCCATACAAAATAAGACTTTCAGAAGTGTGGAGTAGGGGCTGAGGGCAAAAAACACTTCCTGCTCCTGGAAGGACTTGGGACTGTCAGCAGACGCCGTCATTAAAATTTTATGGTGGCCTTTGGTACCCGCGGCCCACTATAGACACGGCCCCGTGGAACCTGAGGAACCTTAAAGAGCCTTGCTTTGCCCAGTGAGCCCGATGCGAATACAAATAAATCTCTTTTAATACACGCAGCTTAAGTCAGTTGGCCTGGGCTGAGAGCCTCTTCATGGTTATAATTAATAACGCACTTTAACAGAGGCTGAGCGATTAGGCTCCGTCCTCGCTCATTTACACCGCTGGCAGTACAGGCTGGCAGCATCAGTCTTCCCCTCATCAGAATGTGTGCTGTATGGAGCCAGAGAGTGTTCCCACCAAGATTAATGGTGTGTTTGAAAGTCTGCTCCCTCCCCAGCCCGAGTGTGGTGCTGGCTCGACCCGTGAACCACAGCAACAGATTAAATGAAGTTAGTGCGTGGAGTGCAGTGAGTCACCTTGATTACATCAGCCAAAGCGCGGCGTCGCATTAAACCCCCCGGGAGACATATCCAATCACAAAACCGCACCCAGAATGGTGCCCTGCTCGTTTTGGCAGTGCCCGGTGGAGGCTGCCCAGAACACCTAAATGGTGGACTTTCGACATGTTTTCTCCCTTTCATCTACTTGCATGATCTTACAGCCGTTTTAAAATATTAATAAAACCTTGTCCTTGTATTAGACTGTGTTCACTTCACTTGGCTCTTCCAAGTCTTTGTGAACACAAGTGTGAGGAGGAAGTGTGAGCGCCTACCACCTGATGTTGGAGGAGAGACTCTGTAAATGTAGGTTAGATATAAATAAGTTAAAACAGCTGTATTCACATGGGTGCGAGGTGAAGCTTCACAAATAACCACACAGGGCACATGATAGTAAATAATAAAAAAAAACATAAATCAGGCGCTGAAAAGAAACTATGAATCTTTTGGCTCAAGATTGAATTATTTCATTGCGTTGGGTGAAAGTTTGCCGTTCAAGATGAAGTTTTTGTTTTCTTAGAAAGAGATGGAAAGAAAGGATTGCTGACTGCGCTCCCTAAGGAGTGTGTTCTCTTGTGGTATGGTAGTGTTTATTTTCAGCTGATGCACAACATGAAGAAACATCCACTGTCAGAGGAATGAGCTGAAGGATGCTGCTGCCACTTCATTAGGCACGTCGCGTGTTACGCAAGTCTCTGTGCACTCGTGCAGAATGGGAGTTTCTGAAACATTCTTATATTAGTTTTAACATGGCTTCGCCTGCCTATTGCTCCAAGCTCAGTTTTCACTGAGCTTATAGTCTGGAACTGATGTTCGCAAGATGAAACGATGGGTGGTTCTGAGGGGCCCACCAATCAGCGTCCGGTGGGGGTGGTGAAGTGCAATGACGTTGAAATAAAGCGTTTGTTTCAAATATACTTACGACGACAGTGCTAAAGCTAGATGAAGCGATACAAACAGTAGTAGTCACGCCAGCAAACATTGAATAATTGAAACCGGAACAAGAAGAATGTGTAAAACTATCCATCAAGGGCAACACAATGTTGCCTTACTGGCAACAGGTTTTGGGAAAAACCCAGTATTTCAGCTTGCACCATAAGCGTTGAATTAGGAAGCAATCCCATATTGGTCAATGCCAATAGGTCAAAGGCCAATTGGTTTACGCCGATTTGGAAGCAACGACTGGAAACAATCCACAACGGATCGAGGCCAGACCCTATCTATTCATAAAGTGAATTTGGGTCTGGTTACCATAGACAGGGACTCAACTCTGTGACTTGGACTTAAGTCTCACACACAGTGGCTTGAGACTTGACTTGAGACTTGACTCAAGATTTGCATGCAACATAAATTCCAAGTAATGTTATCAAGTTGTGATGATCATAGACATTTCACATTTTTCCCACTCTGGCTTGGTGCCCTATGAGGTTTTACACTCTGTTTTCCCTTTCAACAAGTTTAATCAATTCTCATTAATCTAGATAACTACACGTACATAATGAATAGATACCTAGATGTTTTGGGGTAAGACTTAACAGCAGATGATTGTACATGGCCTTTTGCAAATGAGTGTGCAATGATGCTCATGTGCATATTTAAATTCATTTAAAAAGAAACTTGTAATACAAAAAAAGTTACTTTTCATGTATACTTTTACTATGTAAAGTTTTATTGTGGTAGGAGTAAAGGAAAAAAATAAGCCTATTTGGATGTATTTTGGGCATATTCGATTAGTGTATAGCTCATTTGCATATTAAAATTCATTTTCAAAGAAACTTGTAATACAAAAAATGTTACTTTTCATGGGTACTTTCATTGTGTAAAGTTTCATTTTGATAGGCGTAAAGGAAAAAAAATAAATTTTTGAGGTGTATTTTTGCCATGCATTATTAGCACACATCTCAGATTGATGAGAATTAAACATATTTCCTCAACTAGGATTTCTTAGGACTTTTAGTATGTTGTTCTGGACACCTCATAGAAATGATCTATGCTGAAAAAAATTATTTTACAATTAATTCTATTATTGGCTCCAAAAAGGGTTAATTTGCCTGGCCTATATCTCGAGCCAGAGTTTTGGTTTGTCCGTTCTGGGCTACTGTAGAAACATGGTGGTGCAACATGGTGGACCTCGCTCCCTGTGTAGATATGAAGGGCTCCTTCTAAGCCAGGGCTCTCAGACTCCCGGCCTGCAGGCCAGATCCGGCCCGCCAAGCGATTTCATCTGGCTCGCCGGCTCCTCAGAATGTTGCAAAAAGTTCCATTGATTTGAATGGGCCACCCCAACGTTTACCGCTGCTATTGGCAACGGGTTTTGTGCTTCTAATTCACATCTTTCATATCATTCCGCAAGTAGTCCAGTCATTTAACGTAAGCAAGTAATGGGTTGCTACACCACACCTGAAACTTTAAAGTTCTATTTGCGTGAAGAACAATTTTTTCTTAGCGGAAGTCACGAAATGCCAACAAAATCATTAAAAATAAGTATTTTGGATGAATGTCTTTTATCGCTTTGGCAAGTAACAGAATAATAATCGGGATAATATATAGTCCGGCGGTCATTATCTGAAAATATATCTAGCTGTGTGCCAAAGGCAAATGTTTCAGTGCGTATTCTGTGGCTCTGGAAGAGAGTACTGACATAAATGATAATGCTCAGCTCGCGATTTTTTCCCGCGGTGTTAACAACCAGTTTGAAGTGACAGAGGAATAACTTTGTGTAAAAACAATGCAACAGCTAAGCTAAGGATGTGTTTGAGCAACTGTGTGACGTAATTGAGCATGCTGGTCTGTCATGGAAGTCGCTCCGAGGAATAATAACAGACGGTGCACCATCAATGATCAGCATATCAATAAACTATTAATTTTAGACCACTATAGATGGAAAGATGCTGTATTTTGACAGACAAATTAAATTATACACTTGAAATGTATTTATTATAAATACATTTATTTTATTTTATAAAATAATTCAGATTTTTGCTGAAACTTATTCAGTTTTCTGTTTTGTTTGTTTGCAGCCTTGTTACTAACTATGCAAAAGTGGTGTAGTACAGCATTTTCTTTGAAATGTGCATGTTTGAAGGAAAAATATAGATGTAGTTGTCAATGTCAATGAAGACATTATCCCACTATTACTGCTGGTCATGGGCTATCAATGAGACAAAGTGATCCAAAAATGCAACTATAACAAACACCTTTATCCAAAGAGCATCTTGCATTGCCCAGGAATTGAAACTCATGTGAACTACTTGTTATTCAACAACACTAACCATTGTACCACTAATCACACATGGTACATTTGCCACACTCAAAAGTGGTATCTACAGTATTGTGATAGGCAAGCCAACAGATAAAAAAAATCTGCCCCCCAATGACCAGAATGGACGCTCATCGGCCCCCCGGTAATTTGAGTTTGAGACCCCTGTTCCAAGCTAACAAAAACACAATGATTCATAGTTACAGGTAATTATACACTAATGAAAACATAATTATCAATACTATTTTCCATCTTCCTATGTAAATATGAAGGGCTCATTTTAAGCTAACAAAAAAACAATGATTCATAGTTACAGGTAATTATACACTAATGAAAACATGATTATCAATACTAAATTCCATCTCTATTAAGAGATGCCACTAAAAACGACACACTGTACCTTTAAATACGACTCTGCAGACCACTGAAATAGACCCACACATTAGGGTGGAGCACTGAAATGGTAGCCGAATCCCCAGACTAGTCAGTGTTTGTCAGCTACGAGACGTACCCGTCTGGGCATCATCCTTGGCAACAGCCAAAACAGAAGCTTCATGCCAGGCTGCTTCTGAATTCAACTCATCATGCTTATGCTAATGAGAGACCTCAATGCTCTGTTCCACTCTTCAGGAGAAGTGATATTTTGAAGAGCCCAGGTGCAAATGAAGGGTCCCATTAATTAAGCAGAATGAGGATAAATATGTTCTACAGCTTTATCACTAATCAAAATAGACATTCACATGAAGAACATGTCTAATTATTTATCTCCAAAAGCTTTCATTTGTCGTTATATTATTGCACAACCATATGTTATTATGACAAGCCTCTCAACAACGGTCAACAGTGATGTGTGGTTTGGAAGAGACCGAGGTATATCTACATGACAACGTTTCCGTGTGCATTCGAATGATGGGGGTATTATATCTAGGATTTGTAATATATAATATATTATATTTATAATATATATTTCCTTGTGTTTACTAATTGTGCCTATGCTTCAATGCTTTTAGATTCAAGATAAACTCCTATGACGTGGGTCTGTAATTGTCTGAATGAGCGATTATGAGCGAAAATTATTCTGAAACTTACACAAAGTTCCTCATATCAGCAAAGAGACGTGCACTGGCTTAGTCAAACCCCAGCAGACTCCAAGCACCTATTGTGTACTGAATTCCCCTGTAGGTAAGACTAAACAGGGACCTGTTCTAGATCAACACTCATCTGTTCCAGCATCTGCCTCTTTCATAGCCCAACATCTATTATGCTCTGACATACCAACATCAGCCCCCTATAGCCCAATCTATTATGCTCTGACATACCAACATCAGCCCCCTATAGCCCAATCTATTATGCTCTGACATACCAACATCAGCCCCCTATAGCCCAATCTATTATGCTCTGACATACCAACATCAGCCCCCTATAGCCCAATCTATTATGCTCTGACATACCAACATCAGCCCCCTATAGCCCAATCTATTATGCTCTGACATACCAACATCAGCCCCCTATAGCCCAATCTATTATGCTCTGACATACCAACATCAGATGGAGAAAAACAAACAATCCATGGCACTGAGAAGAACGGCAGGAATGGCATGTTTAAGAGGAGAGAGAAAAACTATAGTTACTATTTATATGCAGCATACACTTTTAACATAACAATAACATACTGAACTCATGCATGAGCTGTTGTTTGGAAGTTGATTCTCCAGATGTCAGAACAGAGTCACAAGGCCTCCCCCTGACCCTCTTAATCTGCCTGCAATCTGCTGATCTGACCTCTGACCTGTCTCCATTTATCCATGTTTTAACTGAACTGCGACCCTTTGGTTCTCACTGCTCTGCCTGGGGTAGGCAGTACCACGTTCAGTTCCCATAGAGTCTAGTTAAATTAATGAATACAATTATTGCTTTCAGTCTGTATAGCTCCGGATGATTGCTTGCTAGACGTGTATGCAATGATGTAGCACAACAATGAGAACAGAAGACTGTCTGACTGACTAATTGATGGAGATAATTTCCAAACACTGTTAATGACTTAAGAATATAATAATCAAGTGCTTTGTATTAATATATTCCTTGTATGAATCATGTGCTTATGAAAGCAGGAACATGGCTTTTCTGCGTGTGTGTAACTAAGATTATTAGGTGCCACTTAGTCTGCATATGTACAAGAGCATGTTTAGACCAGAAGTGATAAGAAGGGTCGAACTGTGCTTCTTCCGACCTTGCAAAACTTCCATCCTTGCCTCGGACGTGAGAAATCCACCACGTGATTATCCCTGCTGAACGCTCAACTTCTGTCTATATAAACCTTGTGCGATGTGTTTATCATTGCTTCACTTTCAGCCTTGTGCTGGGAGTGAGCCCGATTGCAATTGTTGTTTGTCTAATAAATATGCTTATATGCAGCTCCGGAGTCCTGAGGTAACTAGGGTGAATTTTCACCTATCACTAATGTTCAGTCTGGAAAGAGCTGCACAATCACTCGCTTCTCTTCATCGCTCACCGTTTGCCTCTCATAACCCATGGGCATGGTTTATCTGAATGGAGACAAACGCCTGTCATGTCTAATAACTTTAATGGGCGTGATTGCCCACCAAATCAAATTCAGTAAGGTCGCCCCTCTGAAGATGTGATGAGAGATTTTCCCTGAGAGTGAAATTCATTAAAAACATTTTCTTCGTGAGTATGCTTGAGTGGTAGTGTGTGAGTATGTGTGTGTGCATGTGTGTGTGTGTGTGTATGAGTGTGTGCATGTGTGTGAGTATGCATGAGTGGTAGTGTGTGAGTATGTGTGTGTGCATGTGTGTGTGTGTGTGTGTGTGTGTGTGTGTGTATGTGTGTGCCCGTGTGTGAGTATGCATGAGTGGTACTGTGTGAGTATGTGTGTGTGTGTGATAGAGAAATATGAAACTCTGACTTTAATGAAGTATGTATGTGTGTTAATCATATGCCTTGTGTATTTGCTGAAAAGTTTACCTTCTGTGTGTGTGCATAAGCAAGGGCTGATAAGAAGAACTACAAGTCCTTTTTTTCTTCCTTGCTGATGCATTACGCTGCAAAAAGCATAGCAAGATGACCTCGAATGTGGGAGACCCACCACGTGGTTATCTCTAGTGCTTTGGCGTCAGAGAACGCTAACTTCATTGTATATAAACCTTATGTGATGTGTTTAATAACTTTGCTTCTCTCTCGTCTGCTGCAGTCTGGGAGTGAGCACGGGCTCTCTCTCTCTCTTGTCTGCCAAGACATGAGTGAGCCCGACAAGCTTGTTGTTGTTGAATAAAAAGATACTTATACAGTCCAAGGTACATTTTCACCAATTTTCACAACAGTGTGTGTGTGTGTGTGTGTGTGTGTGTGTGTGTGTGTGTGTGTGTGTGTGTGTGTGTCTGTATGGGAAGGTATTCTTTCAAATGGTATCAGATGTGTAAAGGCATGAAGAGGCACAGAGTGACGCATTGCAGGTGTAACAGGTCATGTTATGGAAAAGGGCAGAAGAAGGAGATTTGTGGTCTACATCCATCCTGACTGTTGTTTTCTTGAGTAAGACTGATTATACAGTCCCTCAAGGATTTTGGGACCTTCCATTTTCACAAATTCATGCAAATTGAAGGATTTACTGCAACTGCAATTTGTCGCAAAAAACAAAACACAGTCATGAAATTTCTGCATTATTTAGGATTGATTTTATCTAACAAAAAATGGCCACTGTTTTTGAGAATTCCCACAGCAAATTCAGTCCCTTTTGGCTGCAACAATCACAACAGATCCTGGAGGGACTGAGGGGACCAACAGAAGATGAAGCACTAGGATGAAGGTTTAAATACAATGTGCACCTGGGGACCTCTGCCAGAAGTCTGTTGTTAGAGGTGGCAGGTGATCGAACATCCACCTGAATCCTGCGGACCTAATCCCACAATGTAAAGGATCAGTGCCTGTCTGAGCCTCTGTCTGGAGAGATAAAGTGGACTTGAAAGGTCTCACCCCACCCCACCCCACAATCGCGTCGCTTAAAGGAGAAATCGGGTATTTTTTAACCTGACTTTTTCCCATGTTTTTGGGCCTAGGTTAAAAAATACCGGACTTCTCCTTTAAAGCAGTAGGTCATCATAATCTTCCCTTAAGGCTTTCTTCACTGGCAAAGCAGAGCTGAGATAAGGAGACCATGATGGCTTAGATGGTCAGCCAATATGCAGCAAAAACATCAAGCAATTGCTTCCACAACTATCACCCTCACCCTCAGTCATCACATCCCCAATCTCAGCCCTGAGTGGATGCAATGTCCTAGGGCCATTAACGTAAGGTGTTATCCACAGCCTGACAGCATCCAATCAGATGGCCAGACGCAGATTCACACGGGGCCTTTTCCAAACCAGCCCCTAAACCCTCTCCCTACCCACCAGCCCCTGCACCCTCTCCCTACCCTCCTCCACTCTGTTAAGGCGTTCATGTGGAGGGTCCGCCACATCAAGTGCCGTCCCAAACCAATTAGCGGGGAGTGGAAGTGGGTTATTAATCCCTCCAACAGCAGATCTGCATCGATACAGGCTTTGTGAGCATACACAACAGTTTATCTGTCTGTACAACCCCTTAACTAACTGTTAGTTGTTTTTCTGGAGGCATGGCCGTATTTGTTATGAAGAGCCATTTACTACACAGGCTATCAGTGAAACTGAAATACCAGCAAAATCAGTATAACACTGACGGTGGAAAAGAAGTAGACCAAGATAATACAACACGTGTGGATCTAAATATTATAGCGTATGGAAAAGTTAAAGTAAATAAAACATGAAATCCAGTTCCATACACAATATGAAATAAGTTAAGTAGAAAGAAATCCTATATTTTCAGTTTCTCCAAAACGTGTATTTTATGGTGTTTTTAATATTGATTGTGAACATGATTTCAGTGAAAACGACTCTGAAGTCAGTTTCCCTTTTCTGTCGAGGGCATCTCAGAGTTTGCTGCTGTATCACGCCCTACCCCCTCATTAAGAGTGCCCTCCGCAGCTGCGAGGGGGACTAGAAAACAGAGGTCACTCTGTGATGGAATGGGAGTGGGGAGGGTCAAAGGTCGTCATCACAGCTCTGGTGACTCATGGGGGATAGCATCATGAAACGGGGCGTCCTCGTGTCAAGTTCAATCTCATCTGCCCAATCAGGCGACAGTGGTGAAAAATGGTGGATGAGTCCTCTTTCAGAGCAGTATATTTGTCCTTATCATTGAAATCGTGCTGTGAAAGGCAGGAGTCTTTACGCCAATAGCTAAAGCTTAAGTCATTCAGGATGTTTTGGTCAAAATCAATTTCAAGCAATCCCAGTGATGTTTATTTCCTTATCTACTGAGGTTATTTTGTCAAGCTCCATCTCGCATAGTCAATCATATCCAGCTTGCAGGAGGCCTTTTTGAAAGTATTTTATATCCTGTCATACAGATTTTAATGTAAATGGCTTTGATGTTGACGTCAGTGACCACTTGTGGTGTTAAGGCTGGCATTGGACTGTAAATCCACACAGTGTTGGTGCAAAGCCTCACAAGACCGCTTTCCAAGCAAAGACTTTCTCCTGCCACTTCTCTTAACCTGCGTGTCGCTTTGTGTGACTGTTTACATCATAAGCTTCTCAGGGTATTCAGGATGTTGAAGACTGCAAGAGGCCTTTGTTCAAAATTTCAAAACCTCATGGTCAAACGCAGCTGCAACAAGGTTGGACAAGAAGTGTATCCAACGGTAACACTGTGCTTCTATTCAAACTCAAAACACATCAATTTCAGCTGCTGGGATTTTTTATATATATATATATATATTTTTTTTTAATTATGTATTTAACTGTTCCCATTGTAGTCAAATAAGGGTGTAGTCTACTAATCCTTTAGATGAGGAAGAGTTGTTGTTTCAGTAATAAGCTTTGCTTTGGTTAAAAGTTAATTTCCCTAATTTTAGCAGCAGCCATTTTAACATATCTGGCTTCAATCCTTGTGCTTCTTTTTCCATTTGTCCTGGTGAGAAGTATTGTGTCAGAGTAATATTTAATGACCACATGATCTCAGTGACACTGATGAGTCCCTGTATTAATTGAGGAGACAAGAAGTAAACCCTCTCAGAATAACAGGTCAGACTGCTATGTCACTCAATTAAAGTCATTACAACTACTGGGATATTATGGCCATCCTCTGACTAATTATATGGGCTTGTTACAGCTGATGCCATGCAGCTCAGTGGTGTTTTAGAGCCCCCTAGTGTCTCATTGAAAATACTACAGAGTCGTCACACCATCAGGTATCTCACATGGATATGGGCCAAACTTTATATACATTAGTTAAATGGATATCAGTTCATAATATATACAAAATACAAAATATACAATTAAAATGCATATAAATGCATCCTCTCATATTCATCTTTAGCATCAGCATCATAAAGAAAACACAGAAACACAAATGTACAAAAAGCACTGTATTTAATGTCAGTTTCAACAACACAGGAATTATTCTACGCTCCAGTGGATAGCAGCCCATGTTATGGCAGGTCTTTTGAACAGGCAGAGTAAAAGTCTGATCCCCCAAACAAAACACAAGACACCACATTTAGGAAAAGTTGGAGTATTTTGATATCTAATTTCCTCCAGGGTCAAAAGGCACGCAGTCTCTTGGCCTCTCAGACAGTTCATCCCTTGTAAAAAAAGGATGAGCCTGTTTCTTAAACCAGTTTAAAGCCAACTCTGACCTCCCCCAACTTCATTCTGGTTCAGTGACTGCACAGTGAAACACGTGTAACCCCGAACTCAAGCAGAAAAACCCACAGCACACCATTCTGTCACAGAGAGGGAGATGCTTTAAGATGCAATTGGGTGATTCATCAGTCAAAGAGAAGTGCAGGGTGGGGCATTAAAGTACTCTTGCATTCAAAGATATCATTTCAGTATATCTACACATATCTGTCACATTTCTGCATTGTTTTACTGACTTTTTCTTTACAACCCGTTACAAAATTGTCAATTTTAGTCTTCACTGTCTGATTTTTTGTTTTCAAAAATCCTGTTCATTTTCAATCATTCATTTTGTCAATATGTCCCACTTTAAGATCCTAACATTCAAATCAAAAGTAAACAATAAGTCCAACGTAAAACTAAACAATTTTCCATCCTTATAAAAGTTGCTTTAAAAGACAAAATAAAAAAACCTGTATGGATTGTCCCCAGTATACAAGTTATGTTTTCACTCACAGAGTTGAGAACGGAATTCCCTATAAGCCGCCTGAGAAACTGCACTGTCACGCAATGTAATGCTGCTTAATGTGGTTCCACGTGTGATGACACATCAAAACTGGCTAGGTTGTCTGCTATTTTTGGCATCACTAATATATGTCATTGGATGTCCTCATCATGGTTTAAAAGACCAGTGCAAGAATAGAGCTTATTAGAACAATTATAATTTAGCATTATAAGACTTACTGAGAATGCGACAAAGCGACGTACAGTCAACTTGCAGTGATATGGAATTGAACCAGTGAAGCGGTGGGGCTAACCACTGCACCACCACACCCAAGTCATATTTCAGATCAAATCAATTAAGAGTCTAAGACAGAGTGATAATTAACAGTGTCACTTAGGATGAAAAACGGCCCTTACTTCTAATGCAATGCAGAAAATGGGCACAGGATTTGCATTTTACAAAAAAGGACCCATGGTCTCCTTCAAAAACATTTTAAGCAGTCCTTCATTGATTAGAAAAGCAACATGAACGCACAAGGCTAGAACATGAGGTCTTTTGCTAAAATATGAATGACAGGTTAACAAACTGCACAGCCTCACACTACAGAGCACCCTTCATCAAAAGCCTACAGTCACATATTTGCACACTAGTCTCTCATGTGAAACGGTTGTTGTCTATACTGCGAGCTAAATGGCTGAGCATTACTAGTATATTCTGTTATACGGCCACGTCCAGAGCGAGAATACCATGAGGAACAGTTCTGAAATGACGGTGCAGATTATTATCTTAGCAGTAACAGCCTCTGGCTATATTGATTTATCAATAATGTGATAAGCCACTGCATGATGACAGTGTAAGGACAAACAGGAGTACTTAATTAGCCAAGCCTTTGAAGAGTAAGCAAATATGTGCATCAGTTGATACAATACATATCAAAGTGGTTTTCATACTTTCCCTCAGCGATGGTAATAATATGTTAAAATGCCCAAACAAATTTCTCTACAGCTGTCTTATGCACCACAGACTTAATGTAATTTACAGAAGAAAATATTCAATACCAAATAAACACGCCGTTGAAGCAATGAATCTTGCAAATAATGATAAAGTTTTTTTCTTAAAACTGTCAAACAAGTTATGGACTTGATAGAAAACGTGATATCTTCGGATATCTATCTGTTATTGTGGTTAGGCTAAAATGTGTCCAAAAGCACCTTTCAGTGCAGCATTTTTTTTCTCCTTAATGAACTTCATTCATTCTATCAATTCCATTTGTGTATAGTAGAAAAGTTTGTGTGGTCATTTTAATCTTGCTACTATTGTAATTTAAAAGTTACTCTCCAACTCACTATCACTCACTCTCTATCTCTCTCTCTCTCTCTCTCTCTCTCGCTCTGTCTCTCTCTGTCTCTCTCGGTCTCTCTCTCTCTGGCAAATATAAGAGTGCCTATCGTCTTGTACAGATAAATTGAAATGCCAACACTCTCAGAAGGTACATTCAAGCATCCCCTAATGTGAGTTATACCTGATTAAGCTTTCATCTTATTTTGAGTAAGTGTTCATACTTGTCCTTCAACAGCGAAATTATATTAATGCTCTGATCTGCACTGATCTTCAGCAAGCAAAATCTATTTTTGTGGCAAAGGAATGATATAAAAACAGCTCACTGCTCAATATCGGTAATGCCAAGCCATACTAATTATTAACTGCACAGACATTGTACACTATTAACCTTGTTTCCACTTAATACCTATGTCACAACACAGGGTCAAACACATACAGTAGCATTTACCACATGGAGTTTTTACCTAGCTTTTCTGGCCTTCTCTCAGAGCACTGCATTGTGGGTAGTCACACAAGTCTTACTCATGGCACTGTACCTGACATCGCCAGAACACTACAAATTAGGGGACGTATAGGCCAAGGCTATCAAATAAAAACTCTACTTTCAAACTTGAACCACAATAACAAATGACAAAGCTCTCTATCAGAGATCGATATCTATTTTGTAAACAACGACTAAGTGCAAAAAGCTATTCTAAACTAGTCAAGCTTATGTCATCCACAAACACATCAGCTCAGGCATACTTAGTTAGATGATTAAAGTAATGTCTTGCAAATTCATCTAAAAGCAGTCATACATGAAAGATAATGAAAATTACAAAATAACTAATGACATTTTTTATAAGTATGTAGTTCCTTACACATCAATATAACACAAATTAAGACGTAAACAACACAAATGCATTGGATGAGCTGAAATGGAATAAATTAACAGAGAAAAACAATCCTAGTGCAAATCTTGTACTACCAATCTATGCCGCTTCAGGCCATAACCCTGACTGGCTCTTTGCCAGGTGGAGTTACTGGTGTTCCAGTGTAACTGAAACTGTATGGACGTAAGGCTGTTCAACCTTCAATCAACGGCACCACTGACCTATGCCCAGACTTGTCAAGATTCATTTGACATTAAAATCCCTTATCTCCTAGCCCTTTGTAATGTTGTTCAAAATATCCACAGGGCTATACTCAGTCTTGGAAAATATTGATAAGTGCAGCAATAATGGTCACACAGGCCTGGTGCTGGTAATGTCAACTTTCATGACTTTTCGCATGACTTTTTGGCAAGTGGCGTTCATCTCAGGTCAAATGTCACAACACACACACACACTCCTGTTGATGACCACACCGCTGATGAACAGTGTACTGTCAACACACAACTCCTGAAACCAAAATCAAATCTTACCAACCAAAAAGCAAAAAAAAACTCCATTCCTTCATATTGCAATCATACCAACGTCTGATATTGCATCTCCCCACCTTCACTCTGGGTTGGCTGGCTGCCATTCTGGCTCTCAGACACCACAGTCACTTGTCCTGTCCTGCAGTTTCCTGGTGAGGGTGAGGGCTGTGGAGAGGCAGGCCACAGACATGTGGAAGGACAGCTGCCAAACGTTCCTCAGCCCAAACAGGAAGCCGTTGCATACGATGATGAGGGTTAGGAGGGTGAAGGCCTTGAGCCTCTTCAGAGAGGAGTGGAACAAGTAAAGCTGACACTGAAAGAGATTTTTGAAGAAGAAAAATCAAACATGACTCGGGATGTGACTACATTTTCACAACGGCTTCCTATTGCAACTTTTAAATTTCCCTCAGGATAAATACAGTATCCATCTATCTATCTATCTATCTAATCTCTCCCATAACTGCTGGGTGAAAAGACTGACATTTTAAGATAGCAGAGAATTAAAGATTAGAGTATGTTGAAATTACCTGACAAACACAGCAAAGAAATGCCAAAAGAAAGGCAACTACATTCCATATGCCATCATAGTCGTCCTGTCGACAGAAGAAAAAAAAAAAAGCTAATGGAACATCAAATACATACTAATACAACCAAAATGACACTAGCACATTACACTTGCATATTACTAGCAAAAGAAAAATGACAGAAAAATGTCCATGCTTCGGCGTCTGACGCATTACCTGGAAGGTGTACTCGATAAGGTGGACCCCTCTGATGAGATTCAGGGCGGCACACATGATGTTGAGTACTAGTGAGAGGATCCCCGGGGCTGACACCGGCTCCAGTCGCTGGTTGGGCCCTTCACAATCACACAACACAATGTCTACTTTTCAACAGTCTCTAGTAGTCAGCTTATTGTGAGTAAGTGTGTCTTAAGTATATATCAAAACCTTATTTTGTTCAGAAATATTTTTTATTTGGTTTTAGTGAAAACAAAACAATGGCAAAGTCTTTAATGTTGATAATTTCTTTCGAATTTCTTTCTTCCTGATACCTAAGCAATGTGATTTAGTGTTACATAAATCATACATACATAACACTGATAAAATTGCGATGCAGGCCATCTATCAAAATAAATCTTTGAATTTTAAGATGTATTCACCTCAGCGGATGAATGTTTGCACTATTCGGTACCTATTCATATTTTTTCAGATGCACAGCAATACATCAGTGTTGAAATCAAATACATATACAAAATGGATAAAATGAAAAGGAATTGCCCAAAAAATGTCTCCATTAAAAACAGAAGGTTCCAACTCACCGGTTCCAGGCGCTTCTGCATGCCCATTGGCTGCTCCATTGCTGAGCTGTACACCCTCCAAGTTGACGACTTCAGGAGGGCTGGCCCTCAGCTCGTCCTGCACCTCAGCCAGCGTCACCCCTAAAGAGGGCCCGCCACTCTGGTTATAATGCTGCTTCAGCTTTTGAATGATGCTGTCTGTCCACACAAAAGGAGAAAAACACAAACACGCACGCAAGCACACACACACACACACATATATCAGAAAAAGTGTGAAAAATACAAGCTTCCATGCAACATCAGGAAGAATTCCACATCCTTAAAAAAGTGATCACAGAGAAAAGCCCATAGACCAATCTGTCTCATGAAATGCAGAGTAAATCCTTTCACCTTGTGTCTACGTACACAGATGAATAACAAAACCAATAGATAGATATAGACAGATGCATCCAACACACACCATATGGTGGAACACATGTGGCATTTCTCCTATGGCATTCAATGTAAAGATTTCCAGCAGAAATGACCAAAGCCTCCATTCTCCACCTCACTCACCGAAGTCCAGGAACGGATAGGGCCTGCTTGCCAGGGCGACCGCCGAGCTGTCAAAGCGGGCAGAGAACTCCCAGCGGACGTCCTCGAGGAAGCAGTAGGCCGGAGCGGCGGGGAGCCGACAGGAGCACACGGCCATGTAGGACACGCCTTCGGTGGACAGGAAGCTGCAGTCACATGGAGACGGCGTTTAGTAAACAAGAGACCTCTCGGGGACAAACATGACTTTGCTCGAGAGACAGAGCTTCTGTTTGAGTGTTATCATTAGTGGCGCCAAGTGATGCCAAGTGATGTAACTGGATGATTTAATCCAAATCTTTTGCTTTTCAATCAGATGCCACTGACTGAGCTTTTAGTGGATTTTAAATTGAAAATGAAAACAACCCTGACACATCTCTAATGTGTGTTAATCATGTTTATGTAGATGTGTCATAACTAAATTGTGTACATCAAGTGATTCCACTCCTCCTGTGCCATAGGGAATCTCCTTTTTCATAAAGGGCAGTGGAAAATAGCCCAGCAGAACTTCAGCCAAGAGCATCACTGCCCATTTGACCCTAAAACTCATCAGTAGTCGTCGGTCTATTACTCTAGTCAATGGACCATGTGACCACCCACAGACAATCCTACTGCTGCCAACTTTGGCAGACATCACTCCATGAGCCTTGTAGAGCAGTTCACAATCCATTAGCATTGGTAGGTCAGAGAACAGAAGCTAAACAATGAAAAATGATTAATTTGTGCTCAATAAAGTGTCTGGTTCGTGACTGGTTCATGAATACACAAAGAACTTTGCTAGGTGGTAGGTCCAGTGACACAAATATTTACATTTTTAAAAGCAAATATATCAATGTATGTGTTTCCAGCCTGATGCTGCAATAACACTGCAAAATGCAATCCACCTGCGTAATTAAAATAGGGCACTTATTTTCCACATGGCCTTTATTTTACAAATGTTATTCACTCTGCCATTAACATACTGACCATTCCTTGTACCTTACTTTTTTTATCTGCACCACAACCACCATCTCAGTGCAAAAAACGGCATAATATTACATTTAGAACTTTGAACTTTCACACATGTCTGCAGCAGAGATTAACTCACTAGATGTTGAGGTCGCGACCCTTGACCGTCCCTCGCTCTGGGAAGAGTGCCAGTGACTTCGAGATGACCTTCAGCTGCTGCTTCCTCTCTTGCAGCTCCCTATTGTGCTGGAAGTCCGTGGAGGCCGAGAGAGGGAGCCCATCTCTGACCCGCACCACGAAGGCGAAGAGGATCAGTGGCATGCTCCTGGCTGGCCCTTAGGCACAGACAATCTGGGAAGAGAGAGGCAACAGAGAGCATATTGAACTGTCCCCTTGAGTGTGTTTAGGGAAAGAACTGTTGTGAAATGACCAGCCAGAAGACAGAGACTATCATTTTGATGGTTTCTCTCTCTGTTACTTAGCTCTGATGGTTATTGAAAATTGAAACTTAGGTTAATGCACTCTTGATCTACAAGGATGGAGCCCACCATTTTAGAGTGCGACAGAGCCATGATCAGTTGTTTTTTTGCCAGTAAATATTGTGATGTTTTCTAGAACAGCTCTAAGCAGATTATCTGTGTGCAGGGCTATGCCGTTATGAGGATATTTAGTGAAATACTAGTGTAACCAAAAAGAATACTTACTCTAATAACATTACAAAGTACATTGTAGCCTACTTCTTGTTTGATTTAAGTTCTTATACCAACCCTAAGCTCTTTTGTCTCTGAGTGAATATTTCTTCACACCCTCAGAAATCAAGATTACAGCTGCAGTCAGTGTGTCCGCCTCAACATAGACCATTGAACTCTCTACTGCTTCGAATGTTCCCACACGGTTCAACAATCCCTGAGCATAAACACGTCATGCAAAAACGAGATCTACAGAATGTTTATGCATGGCCTGTGCAAGCTGTACCACATGCTGATTACGTAATACAAGGGCTTAAAAGCTTTGCATTTGTTTGTAAATGTTAAATTCCTTCCAAATTCTAACTGGTTGATGATATAGTACAAAATGTCCAATTCCGATGTTTAAAAGCTTGTGTGTACCCGGGTCCCAGAGCCTGTCTACCTATTTTAAGAACTGGTTAATAAACATTTTGTAAAGCAGGACTGACTGGCCAATTAACAAGCAATCATTGGTATTGTTGTTATGTTAACTCTGGAAATTGCTATAAGATTCTCAGTTTACATACCGGCAGACACAATCATCATTGAGAATAAGCCTAAGGCAAACAAAACTATTGAAGCAACCTCATTACTTCTCAGGTTCCATTATTATTGTATTACAAAGTAATGAACGTAGATGTACTATCAGTGCCTCCGCACGTAAGTGCATTATAACGACCAGTGTTCAATAGCCAGACAGTTTTCTAAAGACAAAATGACACAACACTTGCAAGGTAAGTGTAGCTAGCCTTAAAGTCGTATGATGGGTACGTCAACACACAATTTAGGCGCGTTTAACAACCCACGCCTTTGTCTTATTTCACGCATTTAATAAGGAGCTTCTGTTCTTCCCATGGATTGACTGGATAGCCATAGAGAGTAACTTACATTGTTGACATTTTCATTTCAATTTTGGCAAATAAACATAGCTTGCTAGCTAGCTTACAAAAACTTGAACCGATCCACGATTCACATGGGTCGCATTGTTTTCCTTACCTCCTCTTTAGATTCATAGTATCACAGCATTTTCAAGCGTCAGAAAAACATGTAAAATATCTTGACTTGAATTAGTGTGAACACTGTAAAAAGCGCTGGAGATTTTCGAAAAATGTTCACGCTGTGTTGATTATTGTTAGACTTTGACAGTTCAGTGTTGTGTTGTCCCCTATCAAAGCCCGTTTTGCGTTGAATCATGGGAACGACAAAGCCGTCTTCCTTTTTCCGCCAGCGTCTTAAAGGAACAGAAGCTGTAGAAATTAGGTTTAGGTCTGAAGTAAAATGAATGAATGGCATTTGTCTTGTAATATCAGTAATATGATACATATTCATATATATATATATGCATATACAAACAGATACATATAACGAATGATTATAGAGAGAATAAGAACCTCACTTAATATAGACATCTTCATCTGGGACTTTTATGACAAGCATATATTGCATGACATCAAGGGGCAAGCATCTTGCCCCGACTGCCACTGCAAATTTGCCAGTGTTCTGTTCATCTATTCAAAACTGTTGTGTCCAAGTCAACAAATCTGAAGCAACCTCTCTTAATGTCTGTGGTTTCACTGCTAAATGTTAATAAAGCTTATGAATTAAGCCTACCAAAATCAACCCTCATCTACTTTATCAGTGGCTTGTACACTTTCACTGTTGTGTGCTCTACCGTTGGTTTGACTAGAAGCCTGCGCCTACTCTATGCGAATGAAAAAAAATCCTGTTTGGATGACCCAAGAAACAAGACTTGGAATTGGGGGAGATAAAACTTAAACTTGATAAAACTATTCCTCAAAATACTAAAAGATTTCCAAAACGAGAGAGAACTGGGCACCCCATTTGTTGACTTGCAAATGACCCTTCCAAGTTCCCATCAGGCAGTATAACATGTAAACTACGCATGCATAGACATATATGTATGTATATATGTCTATGTACGCATGTAATATGCCTTACATTTTCATCCAATGAATGCACGGAACGTTTTGTTCACAAACCAACAAATGAGATAAACTGTCGCGATGTGCTGTTTCTGCCGTATGTTGTGCTTTAAATTGCCGACACTTCTGCCGTGCTTTTCTGTGTGCTGTAGGATGGATCCACCCTGATAGACGTGGTTTGGTTAAAGAAGATTTATTACCACTCACACATATAGTGGAGACTTGTCACTTGATTCACGAGTTGAATAACACACTAATTTACTCATATACTAATATTATGCCTACCGATGGATTTCTGATTTGACGTAACAAACAGTATCGAGAGGAGGGCGTTATCGTGCAAGATGGACACGGCAGAGGAAGGTAACGTTAACAGTTAACTGTTGGCTAATGGTAGCTAGCTAATGTTACACCTTGCCCTAGCAAACTTGTACAATAATGGCACGATATATTTGCCGTTTTCAGTCTGTAATGTACACCCCATATCAGTTGTAAACATGGCCCTTTACATTCTCTGATCAACTGTGATGGAATTGGTAGCACTGCAGTGACTAGCTAAATTGCTAGCTAGCTAACGTTAGATATTCAACTTGTTGAAACTAATGGTAAACTAGGGTAATGTTAGCTAGCGAGGGTTACTTCTACATAGACAAACTTAAGCAAGAGTAAGATGACGACCGACACTTCTCCCCAATAAAGTTAGCCTTATGTAGCATGAACATCCCATGTCTGTATGGTTTAATGTTCCGTGGGGTAGGGAGAGAAGGTATCATTAGCTAACGTTACCCGTCATGTCCTAGACCTAGACCTATTGCAAACATCGACTTCTCGATTGGCATTATATGTTCTTCAATGCCACGACGAGTACTTATTATTCAAAGTAACGCATAATATTAGTTCCCACTATGGGTACGTTATTGCCTAAAGTGGTCATCCAGGAGTTGGACTGTGTCCGTCCATGATTGGCTAAAAGTGTGATGGCACGCTCGCACTATTAGTCAATAATGTATGGGCCTTTAACTTACATGTTAACTTTAAAATGACTTTCCCTGCCACCCCCACCTTAAATACTCTGCCCGAGTTGAGTATTGTTGTTTAGTGACTCATCTGAAAATGTCCAATTTCTACCTCATTAGCTGATATATGCCGGGTGTGCCGCTCCGAAGGAACTCCTGACAAGCCTCTGTACCATCCTTGTGTCTGCACTGGCAGTATTAAATTCATTCACCAAGAATGGTACGTTTGACAAATGTCTCTACATTTAAAGATTTCAAGATTCTAAACTGTGAAAATGGTCCTATACATTATTCTCGACTTACAGTTACAGCTTACAGTTATTGCTGTTAAATGTTATTATACTAACAATTATAACAATTTCAACAGCTTGGTTCAGTGGCTGAAGCACAGTAGGAAAGAGTACTGTGAATTATGCAAGCACAGATTTGCTTTCACACCAAGTAAGTTCATAATCCATTAGATGATGTCCTAGATGTAGCAATTTTCTATCATAAGATTTTTTTCTACCCTTGCATAGCCAAGTACGGCAGTAGATCTTGTTTAGAGAACAGGGTTCTAGACTGTAATATTTGCATTTATAATGCAGTGGATCACAATCTCACCTACAAAGGGACTATGTTCTCACTTTACAGTCTACTCTCCGGACATGCCATCTCGGCTTCCAGTACAGGACATATTCGCAGGACTGGTTACAAGTGTCGGCACAGCTATACGCTACTGGTTTCACTACACACTTGTTGCTTTTGCATGGTTGGGAGTTGTGCCCCTCACAGCATGTAAGTATAAATATAATCCAACATGTGTAAATGTGTAATCCACATATAAAACATAAGAAGCATACAATAAATGGAAAAATAGGCCAGTCTTTATATGACCACTGGAATCGGCCCTTTGCCTTTAAGCCTCTGGCAGATGACATTGACACTCATGTTTCCCATTGTCTTGGATGGGCTCTCTTGCAGGTCGAATATACAAGTGTCTGTTTACAGGCTCTGTAAGCTCTCTCCTCACCCTGCCACTAGATATGCTCTCCACGTAAGTCATGCCCTTGTCACCAGCCACCGTCTCTTCCTTGTCATACAGATCATATCAGGCAGGAACATGCACACAAACATGTATTTCTACACACACACACACACACACACACACACACACTAGTATAATTTTGGAAAGTGCACACCAATCATAAAATTGAAAAGATACAGGCTGTCACTGTTTGTATCTATCCGTAGTCTCAGTTTTGCACTCAACTTGGCAGATGGGATGGAAACCATCCATAGTAAATAAAGCACTACTGTTACAAAACTATCCTAATGCTTTGAACGGCTGTAAGGCATCATTGCAGACATTGTCAACAATGTTGGGAGATGCCTGAGGCCCATGTTAAGTCACTTGGATCACTTTTTCCTTGCCAGCCCCACTAAAAGGATCAACCAATTACATCCACCTGCTTCTCTGTTGATTGGTGCCCGCAATGTAATTGTTTGTCTCGCCTAATCAGAGACTGAAATGTGTTTCCTGTAGTGACATCATCTGATCTCCCATCTGCCCCCAAGTGTGTGATTAGTTCCCTTATATATCTACTGAAGGATCCTACGGGGAATGGAAGTGCTGACATAACCTAATGACCTGTGTGTGTGTGTGTGTGTGTGTGTGTGTGTGTGTGTGTGTGTGTGTGTGTGTGTGTGTGTGTGTGTGTGTGTGTGTGTGTGTGTGTGTGTGTGTGTGTGTGTGTGTGTGTGTGTGTGTGTGTGTGTGTGTGTGTGTGTGTGTGTGTGTGAGATGGTGTTCCTGCCCAGGGAGAACTTGCTGGCGGACTGCTTGCAGGGGTGTTTTGTGGTGACGTGCACCCTGTGTGCCTTCATCAGCCTGGTGTGGTTGAGAGAGCAGATCATACACGGTGGCGCCCCCCAGTGGCTAGAGCAGAACTTGCAGGCAGCAGCAAACTTTGCTGCACAAGCCAATGAGGTAAGAGTGGGGCTTCAGGTGATTTACAGGGGCGTTGCTAGGAGTTGAAAACATTTGTGGCTTAATCCAAACCTGTAGGGGAGTTGGGGGTCATGTAATAATAATAATAAAAAAAATTATAACATAATTCATAAAACATTCAGGCCTGTAGCAAGGCCCAAAGACACCCATGGTGATTTGTATACATTTTTATAGAACAGGCTAAAATTATTTTGTAATCAACTATTTAACATCCGTTGGTCATGAAAATGTGTTTAAAAGAAAAACTAAGGTTGAGTTCACCTTTTTTTTTTGAATTTCTTTTTTGAAAATAAAGCTCTTCTAAACGCACACACGTGCACGTTATCCTGTATATGACACATCAGCACATTTGTGTCCCTTGTCTGCTCAGGCCCCGGCGGCAGCAGCAGGCCCAGGAGACCCAGATCCACAGGCAGAGGCGGCCCCAGCGGAGCATCCTCCTGAGGAAGAGGAGGAGGAGGGGGAAGAGCGAGCAGCAGACGACCCCGAGCAGCAGGAGGACCCAGCGGATGACCCCGAGGTCGACAACGAGGATGAGGAGGAGGCAGGGGCCGAAGATGCCGAGGCCAATAATGGAGGCCAAGGTTTCCCCCGAGACATATATTTGACTTGTACTTTGGTCTGCTAATATGACAAATTTACAGAGATAAGCTCCAGTTTTATTTCTATATATATTACAGATATGTGACTTATTTGTTACAAAGTGTTCTGTGTACCGTTCTCTTAATAATGAGATTTCTAGGATGAGAAATAGTGAGAGAGATGTAAACCTAGACTGTGCTTGTTGGCTGATATGATACCCCTGATCTGCACAGATGATATGAACTGGAACGCACTGGAGTGGGATCGGGCTGCAGAGGAGCTGACGTGGGAAAGGGTTAGTATGCTAATTAACTCGCTTACAGAACAGTCTGGACATAGTCACTGTTTTCCACCATGACATGTAGGGCAGGCTGATGTCAATGCTACTGCTGTAGTTGTGCAGTTGCGTTATATCTGATGGTGCTACAGTAATAGCATGTGTTCACTGTAAAACTGGTAGCTTTTTAAAAACACACTAAAATGAAAAATTATATATTTTTTTTCCTCTCCAGATGCTTGGACTTGATGGGTCCCTGGTGTTTTTGGTATGCAGATTTGGATGCTTTTATATTTCATTGTAAAACGGCATATTTTAATGTAGGCACTTTTGTGTTGCTTGTGAACTCGTCTACGGCATTTATAATTGAGCCTTTGTGCTTCTGACTTCTCCAGGAGCACGTCTTTTGGGTCGTGTCACTGAACACACTCTTCATACTGGTGTTCGGTATGTAGACAGATATCTTTCCACTCTCGTTCTCTAGACCAGTGCCTTTCAACACACTGTTTATCATGTAGCCGTATATGATACTTGTCTAAACTGTATGTATGTATCTCTCTCCTCAGCCTTTTGCCCATATCATATTGGCCACTTTTCTGTCGTGGGTCTTGGGTTTGAGGGATACGTGAGTATGCAGAATCTATCTCCGATTCGTTCTGTTAGCATTTGAAGTCAGTCAACCATGGAAGCCAAGAGGCTAGAGAATGCACTCTGATCATGCTTTTGTTGGTGCCATCTGAATGGAAATAATATGTATTCATGCAGATACTGTTTTCTTTCAGGTCCAGGCCTCACATTTCGAGGGTCTTATAACCACCATTGTCGGCTACATACTGCTGGCCATGACCTTAATTCTGTGCCACGTATCCTTCAGCTATTAATAAACAGGCCTCTGTGTATTCTTATTTTTAATCCTCTTTATGTAGCCGCTTCAACATGTAGATTTAGTGTAATTTTCCTGAATGTCCGCTGTCCAGGGCTTTGCAGCACTAGTGAGATTCCAGAGATCCCGTCGTCTGTTAGGGGTCTGCTACATAGTCGTGAAGGTAATGCTGTCTGCTTTATTTCCTGTATTTCTATATGTCGGGGGGGGGGGGGGCGATAGTGGTTCAGGAGGTAGGAGTCGTTCAGCAATCGGAAAGTTGCTAGTTTGTCAAAGTGTCCTTGAGCAAGACACTGAACCACCAACCACTCCTGGTGTGCAGGCTGGCACCTTGGATAGTAGCCTCTGCCATCGGTTTGTGAATGGGTAGATGTCTGAGGCATTCATCTGTAAAGCACTTTGAGTGCTCTATGAGTAGATAAAACTCTATATAAATGCAGTCCATTTACCATTTGATTACATTGGTTGGTACAGCCATGGAAATGCTAGTAATACATGCCCATCAGTTCAGCTGAAGTCTAAATAAACCCTATTCTTTTCCCCACAGGTGTCCTTGCTGGTTGTAGTTGAAATTGGTGTTTTCCCCCTCATTTGTGGCTGGTGGCTTGATATTTGCTCATTGGTATGTGTTTGTTTCTTCACCGGTAAGGTTGTAGATATCAGACTGACGTCAGGGCTGAATGTGAGCGCGGTAGTGATTTGTGATTTGATGATGTGGGTTGTTTTTCAGGAAATGTTTGACGCATCACTGAAAGACAGAGAGCTGAGCTTTAAATCGGCTCCAGGAACGACGATGTTCCTGCACTGGCTCGTGGGGATGGTCTATGTCTTCTACTTTGCTTCTTTTATTCTCCTGCTGCGAGAGGTGAAGATGAAGTTACATTTGGGAACTTCATGTTTTTTTGCAATGATTTTTACAGGGAATTCTTAATTCTTTTTTTAATTATAATCCCGCTGATGTTTCAGGTGTTGAGACCTGGTGTCTTGTGGTTTCTAAGAAACTTGAATGATCCTGACTTCAATCCGGTCCAGGAGATGATCCATCTGCCTATTTACAGACATCTCAGGAGGTTTATTCTCTCAGTGGTAAGTGATCAGTGAATGATCATATTGCTTCTTAATCACACACCACACTTTTGCTTCGGCTGCAAATGTTCAGAATCCTTTTTTGTTTTGCAGGTGGTGTTTGGTTCTATAGTACTTCTTATGCTGTGGCTGCCTATCAGAATGATCAAACTCATTCTACCAAACTTTCTACCCTACAATGTTATGCTGTACAGGTAAAGTAGTGTTCTTTTCTAAGAGCTGAAGTTATCCTCTGCCAAAAATGGCAGGATATTTCAGCTCTCTGCTGGCTGCGTAGAACTTAACCTAAAAAATATCATTAAATTCAATCATTAAATCAACTTAGTATCAAGTTACCTTGATGCCATTAACAATCCAACGTTGCTGTAGTTTGCACTAACTATTAAAGCGCTTCATGACTGAGGACTTGTTTGGATGAGCGTTGACTTAAAGCTGTCGTCATTGTCACACAGTTATCCAAACTCAATCCAAAAGACTGTGCCCCCCTCCCCTCCCCTCCCCTCCTCCAGCGACGCCCCCGTGAGTGAGCTGTCTCTGGAGCTGCTGCTGCTGCAGGTGGTGTTGCCTGCTCTGCTGGAACAGGGACACACCCGGCAGTGGCTCAAGGGCCTGGTCCGAGCCTGGACAGTCACCGCTGGATACCTGCTGTGAGTCCTGACGCGTGCACATATCTGTTAATGACACACATATAACATACACGTCATGTCTTCAACAAATGTGTTTGAGTTGAGTGCACTGATGCCATGATTTGTTGTAGGGGGACAGATGTAAGTGTTGCTCTTGCAGATAAAAGGAAGTAGCTTCAGGGGCTTTAGTGGTGATGCGATGATGGATTCAAATTTACATGCACATTTATATTCTGTTTAGATTAAAAAACCTTCTTTACTCCTAAATATAAAGTAAGGGCACTGCACTGAAACTGTCCTATTTCTAGGAACTACAAGTGGCAGGCTTGATTTTAAGAGCAACCATTATAAGTTTATTTTTACACCTTACGCCTGTAAATTGTCTGTGCATCTGTCTGACTGATGTTGAACTATCCTTATCCAGGGACCTTCATTCATACCTACTGGGAGACCAGGAAGAGAATGAGGGCAACCAGCCGGCAAACAACAACAACAATAACAACCAGCCTCCACGCAACAACAACAACAACATGAATGGCATCCCTGTGGTGGGCGAGGGGCTGCACGCGGCCCACCAGGCCATCCTGCAGCAGGGAGGCCCCGTGGGCTTCCAGCCCTACCACCAGCCCCCCAGGTTCCCTTTCAGGGTAAGGCTGCTCTGCTCACCACACTCTCCTATGAAACCATTCAGCATGTCCGTCCTCTACTCTGATTTTTATGGTCCCAACCTCGGAGATTAAAGTAACCAAGTACAACTACGCTCCAACAGTGTAAAGAGCAGACCTGGGCAAAGTGTGGCCCAAGGGCAATTTGCGGCCCGTTGGCTGTCCCTGTGCGGCCCACGGAGGTCAATTGTAAATTAGGAATCAAATGTATGTAAATACCTGTACTTATTATACGGCTCTTCAGAATGTTCCAAAAAGTTCCGTTGTTTTGAATGTGCCATCCCAACGTTAGCAGGTCTGTAATTTCTTTATATTCACTGCTGCGAAAAATGTATGACTGCTGTCATTGGCAACGGGTTTTGTGCTTCTAATTCACATCTTTCATATCATTCCGCAACGCAAGTAGTCCGGTCATTTAACGTAACTGAAAGTCATTGAAACTTGAAGTTAAAAGGTGGGTTGCTTCGCATTTCCGTGAAGAACTAAACGGCAACAAAATCATTAAAAAGAGGTATTTTGGAGAAATGTCTTCTATTGTTTTGGCAAGTAACCGTATAATAAGCGGGATATTTTTTTTAATTCCGTCCGTAGGCCTACATTCGTGCGTGTGGGCGTGCCTGCGACCATTTGCGCTGATAAAAATTGATATTACTATTCATTTGTATACTTATACTATTGCATTGCAAGCTTGCTCTCGTGTGTGTGTGTGTGTGTGTGTGCCATGTGTATTGATCGTCTGGGAACACCTTTAATACTGCAAAAACATGCTCATTTTCAAAATCGTTTTGGTGAATGTTGATTAAATGTTGATTAAATAATGTTGGCGTTTTTACTATGCCGGCACCAAATTTTTTTGATAGCCTAAATGTAACATCTACTCTTACCAGTAGCAGTTAATCAAAACCATACAATTTAATGTTTTTTTTATAAAGAGATACAACTTATATTGAGCAGAATTGAGTTCAGCCTATTGGTCTGGCCCTCCACAACAGTCCCACTATCTCATGTGGCCCCTTGGGGCATCCGTAATAGTATGAATGTAATATGCCTTTCAGGGTAAAGCTGCTCTGCTCACCACACTCTCCTACTAAACCATTCAGCATGTCCGTCCTCTACTCTGATTTTTATGGTCCCAACCTCAGGAATAAATGTCCTTTTAGGTTATAAGAGCTTTAACCAAGTACAACTACACTACAACAGTGTAAAGCGCATCAGCAATAGTGTGAATGTAATATGCCTTCCCTAAAGTGTTAATATATAAATAGAATAAAATAGAAATATAGAATACATATGTGTTAAGTGAGGGAGGCTCTAGTATTGTAGTAGTGGTAATGCCTTTTTTAATTGAGCTGTCTTCTGTTTCCAGATTGGGCTTTTGATTGCATTTATGTGCATCACACTGTTGGTAGCCAGTTTGGTCTGCCTCACTCTACCAGGTGAGTTCCCTCACATTTGCTCTTCATAGCAGTTTTTGTTTGTTTGTTTGTTTGTTTTCTATAGCAGTTTTGGCAAAAGCAAATGTCCCAAAAATACATCTTTAGAAACTCAGGAAAACCCGCCCTTTGTTAATCAGGAGCATTTAAATGTCTGTTGTCCTTACATCCATACTGATGTAGACACGCCACAGCCCATTCTCTTTTAGCTAAAAGCTTCAGATAATCACGGTCTCCAATCTGTTTCTCTCTCTCCATCTCTCTGTCCATGTCTCTGTCTCATGTCGGTCAGTCTTTGCTGGCCGCTGGCTTATGTCCTTTTGGACGGACAACTCAAAGATCCACGAGCTGTACACGGCGGCGTGCGGCCTGTACGTGTGCTGGCTCTCCATCCGCGGCATCACCCTCCTCCTGGCGTGGATGCCCCAGGGCCGCAGAGTCATCGCGCAGAAGGCGCACGAGTGGTCCCTCATGGTAACCCGCCATTTCCCTATAATCACAGTAAATCCTCTTTACATTTACTTCTACATTAATGGAGTAGTTATATATATCTTTACTATCAAATCACTACAATAGACTTATTTTTATTGTGGTACCATGTGGTAGAATATGGTAAATGATGGCATATTGAAAAAAAAACCTATGAAATATAAAGCATTTCATAAACCAACTCCTTCAGTGAGTTGTAATTAACACTTGATTATTTTTTGCTGTAGATTGTCTATCTGTTGTCTATCTATTAGTCTGTCTGGTGGTGCAGTGGTTAGCGGTTTCAGTTCCAAAGCGCTGCAGGTGTTCTGTACATCGCTTGGGCTAAAAGTGTCTGCTAAATGCCTGACCTTTTCCTTTTTCCTGTAGATCGTGAAGACTGTGATTGTGGCTGTACTGGTGGCTGGGGTTATTCCCCTTCTGCTGGGCCTGCTCTTTCAGCTGGTGATTGTGGCCCCACTTCGGGTTCAACTGGATCAAACGCCTCTCTTCTACCCCTGGCAGGTGTGTGTGGTGTGTGTTTGAGTCTGTGTGTGTCCATGTGTGATTGCCTGTGTGTGTGTCCCTGTGTGATTGCCTGTGTGTGTGTCCCTGTGTGTGTGTTTGTATCTCTGTTTATTTGTGTGTGTTTACTTGCACACATGAACAGCAGTCAGTGGTGCTGAAGTCAAAGTCCTTATGTTCAACGTCCACACCATAAAGCCTGCTGAACAGATCACGTGCTGGCTCTGCCAACTTGGCTTGTTTCTAGACTGACCTCGTTCTGTACATAAGCTCTTGGGTAACTAGGTTACACTTCAACCATGGTCACAAAATGGCACACTTTAGTCACTATAGCCAGGTTTACAGAGTGTTGCTGACCCAACTTGGTCTTTGTAGACAACTAGCCAAACAATACCACCATGCTGTTCTATTACAGTGATCTTTTGAGATCATATGTAGCATTCAGCACTATTTTTCTCACAAGTTGTGTGTTGGCCATGAAATTAGTTAAAGTATTTTATATTGACCTCCCAATGTTGTGACCCGATGGCCAGGTTTAAAAAGCGTAACCAAGTCTTACCCTAAAGACAATCTAAAGGACCGATTTCACCTAAAGCAAAGGGACTGAGTGTTCTATAGACCGCGCCCTCTGATTGGCTCTCTGATCTTACTGCTCTTGCTCTTGCTCTTGCTCTTGTGTGCTGCAGGATTGGGCCCTTGGGGTGCTCCACGCCAAAATAATAGCTGCCATTACCCTGATGGGCCCCCAGTGGTGGCTGAAAACAGTGATCGAGCAGGTGGGTTTAAACGGGCGTCTCTGCTAATCATTAACACCTCTAACCTCTAATCCCCTGTGTGAACACATTTTGATGGAGAGATTGTGATTAACTGTGGTTCACAGTTGGACATCTGTGAGCTTTCGCTGGGAGGTCTTCCTGAATCCCATCAAGCACTGACTAGCCCTGCATAGCCAGATGTATATTAACATTATCTGTGGGCGGTAACGATTACACCACTGATGGCATTTGAAATGTTTAACACAACCCCATATGAAGGCAGGGCATGCAGGAGGTTTAGAAGTATTTGGCTAACACCATAGCCTTATGAGTGTTCCTATTTTTAACATGCTTCTAGGTCACATTTTCAATTAATTGACTCCACACTGTAGACTCCTGTCATGTAATGCCAGTCACATCTAGTCCTACAAGACTAGTCGTTGACCTGAGCCATTAATTGCACAGATTGCACCCTGTCTTCTTGCTGTTTTAAATTGTTTGGTCGTCGTGTATATTAAGACACGGTGTATTATTTTGTGTTCACAAAGGTGTATGCCAACGGGATCCGCAACATTGATCTACATTTCATAATCCAGAAACTGGCAGCTCCAGTCATTTCAGCCCTGCTGCTGTCTCTCTGTGTGCCCTACGTGATTGCTGTCGGGATTACTCCCCTCATCGGTGAGTTCTGCTACTCTAAATTACAGTTCATGAATCAACTTTTTACATTTTCGTGGACTTGTCGTCTTATACTGAAACTGTATCTGTATGTGTGAGAACCACAAACAGTAACACAATAACGGTAGAGAACACTCTTTAAAAGTATGTGGACTACATGTGTTTTTTTTCTATTTGCTGTGTGACCTCTAAATTCGTCAGTTGTTGCTTAATGGCTAAGTGGCCAATGCCTAAGACCAAAATCCACAACCTGGTAGACAGGTGTACTTAAACTGTAATGAGAACTAACTGTGACGGCAGAAAACCTGTTCTCGTAAAGCTGTGAGATATGCTCTCATAAATGAGCAACCTGTGCAGTATTTAGGCATGTCAGCTGTATAAGGTCTGAGTGGGTGCAGTATTAAGGCATGTAAGCTGTATAAGGTCTGAGTGGGTGCAGTATTTAGGCATGTCAGCTGTATAAGGTCTGAGTGGGTGCAGTATTTAGGCGTGTCAGCTGTATAAGGTCTGAGTGGGTGCAGTATTTAGGCATGTCAGCTGTATAAGGTCTGAGTGGGTGCAGTATTTAGGCATGTCAGCTGTATAAGGTCTGAGTAAGCTGATAAGGTTGCTGTGCAGGAGTCACCCCTGAGATGCACATCCTGGTGCAGAGGAGGATCTACCCCTTCCTGCTGATGGTGGTCTCGCTGCTGGGGATCCTCACCTTCCAAATCCGCCAGTTCAAGCGTCTTTACGAACACATCAAAAATGACAAGTGAGTGTTCACTTCCACCCCCTGACCCTCACAGAATGATGGCCCTCAAGGCCGCCTCACACACACTGTCCTTACATGAACTCCAGCATCCAACAGCTGTTCGGTTTGAACACGGATTATCCCTGTGTTAAGCTCATTATTGTGGTGTAAATGACAACTAGATTCTAATTGCAATAACCAATTTCAAAGTGTTGGGAATATTGGACTGGTAGATCGGTGCGGAATAAGCTCTGGATACTGAGAAACATTCTACATACTTATGTGACGGAGATTTTTATTTAACACTGTTATTCCTCCCGCATCATTCTAGGTACCTTGTGGGACAGCGTCTGGTGAATTATGAGAGAAAGGCAGCCAACATCAGCGGTGCTATGCCAGAATACCCACCCCAAGACTAGCATGCATGAGATGTCAATCATTAAATTGTACAGCTAATCTGCCATTTGGTTGTATGTCGTGACAGTCGTGTGTGGGTGTGTGAACGTGTGGGTGTGTGAACGTGTGTGTGTGTGTGTGTGTTGTCATTGCCTTGCAAGTATTGAGGACTGTACATATGTAAATAACTCACACACATGGATTAATAGAACAACCGGTGTACATTTCTAAAAATGTCTGTATATTAATTTATTAAAGCAAATTGTCACTAGTTTGTGTAAAGGTGCTTCTATATTGTAATTCAAAATGTGAGTAAAGACCAACAAAACTAAATCATCTTTGTAAAATATAGATATATATCTTGTAGATCTATTTCTATTTTGTATTCTAAAAGGTTAAAAATAGGGTTCATGGTCATTTTAAGAGGCCATGTCAAATTTTTAGACTAAAATGGTCACCAATGGAAGTTCCAGCAACAGTTATACAACTCTTTCCATTTGTGGCTGTTACATTATTTGACAAGAACCTGTGATTTATTTATTTGGTATTTAATTACAAGACTAAATTGTATTTAATTATACAATATAAAGCATTATTAACTTTGGCTTCTCTATAGGTAAATGGACCCTTAGTGCTGGAATGTATACTGACGTGATGGTACTGTTCACAAATGTATATTGTGATGGTACTGTTCACAAATATATGTTGTGTTAACCACTAAACAGTGGCATTGTTAGTACTTGACTGAGGGAGGCACAATGTTCTCATCCTTTGGTGTGAGTGGAGAAGAAAGCTCAATTCCGAACTGGTCTTTTAGTACTCCTGGAATCTCATCATCAGTCAGATCTTGTGTGGTTTTTACCACAGGGCATCCATCTTCTGCGGGGTAAGTGGTGACCAACAGTCTATAGCCCATGTACGTGATCCTGCCATGGGGCAAAAGCAGCGAGCAGAGAGACTTGCAGTAGAAGAGAGAGCTGGGAGAGGTCTGGTGGTACTCGCACATATTTATGAAATCCTTCCACTGTCGAGGCTGAAGGGTGAATTTGTAGAGCGCTGTCCAATTTATCTCACCTCCAAGGGTTGCATCTTTCACTCCACCTTGCACATCACCTTGTGCTTCTGCACTGCTCTCAAGAAAGATCATATCTCCTTGATGCTTCAGCCGGAAGACTCCATGAACCTGCTTTTGAGGACTGGGTGTTTCAAGAGAGAGGGGTAGCTCATAGCAAGCACCAAAGCCCACATCACATAACCACCTCTGGCCCTCAAGCGTCACCATCATGATTATGTGATCAAATGGGGGCCCAAACAAACCCGTGAATCGGTTTCTCACTTGAGCTGCGAGTATAGTTACTTGGAATCCCAACTGAGTCAAGAGCCAGGAGAACAGACCGTTATTTTCGTAGCAAAACCCTCCTCGGCGCTGCACGACTACTTTTTCGTACAGCCATTGGAGTTCCATTTCAACCTTGCCGCCACTGTGAATGGTGAGACTCTCGAAGGGCACTGTCAGCATGTGGCAGCGGTGTACCTGCTGCAAAGTTTCCAGAGTTGGCTTGACAGATCCTGAGTAACCAATGCGTTTTAAATACGCTTGCAGATCCATTTCCATAAGAAGCCGTAATGCGCAGCCAATTCAGCGGCCTTTTTCTAGTTCTTAGTGATTTCCAGGCAATTTCCGTGTTGATAAGAGCGCCGATGCAAGTCCGAATAAGTTATATTACACGAGACGGCAAGATAAGTTCATCAGCAAACTGGAATTGCAATACCAGAATGCTGAAATATGTAACTGTGGCGTGATTTGCACAACAGAGGTACACACAAGTTTATCCTAAACAATGCTGGTCAATAGACATAAACACGAACTATGAGGCTACTTTTACTTTCATGTTTTACTCAAACTAGTCCACGTCAGGACAACATTCAAATAAGGCAGTAGAAACTGCTCAAAATGTTAATCTACCATAAACTGACATATTGCATTTATGTAGCGTCAGAAACCTACACATTCTCTGTGCATAACAAACATGACTACGTGGACAAAAAAATGGCACACTATTTCCTCAACTACAGGCAAATGCTTTTTCTGACGCCTTAAGGTTTTGGTTGCCAGGTTGGTTACAAAGCCATGCACACAACTCGTAGAATGAATTGTTGTTTTCTTACGTAAATATGAGATGTGGTCAAGTTGAAGGCGTGCAACACTAATGCTATTTTCAGTAGCCTAGTATTAACAATAACAATGACAAAAATGTCCTGCTAGCAGGTTTACCACAGTAGGCACTGGCAAACTGTATATTGGAAGGTAAGTTTAGGATTTTGACGGAGGAGATTAGTAAGTAAGAGAAAAAACTTCTTTGGCACAACTGATTTCTCTATCCACTTTGACTGGACGTCTTGCAGTTATTTCAGAACAGAATTTTAAAGTTTGGCAACCTGGCACATGACGTATACATTTATTTTTTGTGTTGCTACCTGACGTAGTGTCAAACAATGGTTGCTAGGATATTGGAAAATCGGCTAGTAGACTATTGATTTTTGATTCTAAAAAATCCTAGCTATTTGTTTAAGAATTAAAATATCTTAGAATAGTTGATAGTTGCTGCTCTCAAATAGCGTCGGCCCTTTTCTATGCACGGTAAGTTCACATTTGAACTAGTAAGCTGTCACTTGTCAGCCTAAAATGCTGTTGCTTTGACTGGCAGTGTCTGAATGGCTTGTTAGTTAGCATTTCCTGCTAACGGGCTATCTCCAACTAAATTCAGACAGCTATGCTAACGAGGATACAGGCAAAGGTTATCTAAAGGGAGCATACGGCTGGTATTTAGCTAACATACTTGGAAAACAACTTCTAGTTGAATACACGACTTAAAACTAGAAATCAGAGAATGTCATGTTAATGCATCTTCTCAACACAACTAGGTTTAACATTTTTGTATTATTTACTTTTGTTTGTTGTTTCAGGAAAATTGCATTTTAACATTACAGTTCCACAATGCCACCACCTGATACCATGTACTGTGCTCAACAAATCAACATTCCTCCAGAATTGCCTGACATTTTAAAGCAGTTTACCAAAGCAGCCATAAGAACACAGCCAGATGATGTGCTAAAATGGTCAGCTGCGTAAGTACCATCACGCAAGATGCTTAATGACAACCTTTTATTATAATTTAGTGATTCATAGCCTTTACATTGTGCAAGTGAACATCAGAGTCAATAAGGCAATAATACATCACTAATGGAGATCTACTTGTTTTAGTTATTTTTCTGCATTATCGAAAAATGAACCTCTTCCAGTCAAAGGGAGGTTAGAAACATCACCATCAACAGCAACAAAACAAACTGGACTTACTCCCGCCCTTCTCAAAGTCCTTCACCAACAGGTAAGCATATGAAATGTTTAATTCAAAATACACGCTTCTCTCTGTGGAGAGAAAACATTGGAATTTGCTCTGTGCATCATTGCAAACTTTAAAAGATATATATATATACATTTGTGTGTTGTTTTGTTTTAAAAGCTTTTCACCCAAAAGTCCCTGAATAGGGCAGAGTTGCAGATGAAATGGAAAGGGCTTTCTCTGCCCTCAGACGAACTGGATTCACTCTTGTCTCTGGGTAATTTCAGTGACGTGATTGATTGGATGCAGTTCTTTGCTCTTGGCTGCAGTCTACTGGGTGGGGTGAGTATTTGGCAAATGTAACAACAAAGCTATTATTCTCCCCTTTTTTATATTTAAATTGTTATTCATAAAATATAACAAAACAAAACTGTGTTCCTCATATTAAGTAAAGAACTTACACAAGGTCCATATGATGTCTATATAACTTATCTTACCAGTATGCAGTTCTTCTTCTAATGTGTAGGAGGCAGCATTGGGCCTTTAATTGCTCAGAATTCCATACATGGTCAACTGCAGCTGTTAATGTTCTTGGCTGTAGGGTTATGTTTGTTTCACCATTGACTTCTTTTAATTTCATATGAGCGATACTAAATGCATCATGGAATATTAAAAACAAATTAATCTATTGTGTCTATAACAACTACATCATCATTGAAAATTCTACACATAATATTCATAGATGCAGCTGAAGTTCTCTCTGCAACTAACTGATAGTAAGAATAAGCGTTACAATTTTTCTTCTCCCTTAGTCCATCAAAAGTGCTCTGAAATGTGCGTGTGAGATCCTCACGGACGAGCCAGAAGACAGTTCTGCTCACATCCCCTTCGACATATTTGTCAGTTTGTACACATACCTGGCCCGTCTGGATGGAGATATCCCACAGGACCAGATTGACAGCTTCATACAGAATCTACAGGAGGACGCGTGAGTACACTGAGAGAGAGGATTACTTATGTCCTCTAAACACACATACGCACACACACACACACACACATATATATACACACACACTTGCGATTTTAAAAACATTTTGAATAAAACCTTTTCAATAACAGACATTCCTATCGTCATAAGTAGGGTCGTAAGTCTGGGCTGTCTGTAAAGCGCCTTGAGACAACTTTATTGTTTCGGCGGTATATAAATACAATTTAATTGAATTGAATAAGTACTGCCTTGGGTAGGCTCAGTCGAATTAGTGTGATGCTGTATCAGTTGGAATTTGAACATCATATGAATTTGAATCATTCCAGTTCCTGTTTGAGAGCCCTCTCTTAAATGTCAGTCAGTCAAGATTAATTTCAGCTTGACTGTGAAAAATGTCAAATGAATTTGACAACGCACCTTGCAGAATATCTGAGGATAGATGCAGGCGTTTTGCCATTTGCATATTCCGTGGCCACAAAGGTCAGTTCTAAAGCCACACCTCATTAACCATCACGCACAGCTGTGCATGACTGTATGAATGCTAATTCTGAGAGAGAGGGAGAGAGAGAGAGTAGAGAGGGAGAGAGAGAAAGTGAGAGAGAGAAAGTGAGAGAGAGAGGTTTACTCAGTGTACTCTTAGACCAGTTTAGTTAGCATGGGTTGTTGTTATCGTTGGAAACATGTTGTTCATGGAACTTTAAGTATAAAAAAAGGTCTGTTGAATGGAAAATGTTGGATGATTCTTTGTGAAGGCTCTCTATGCAAGGTTTTTTGCTATACGAATGATAGCCAAATGGGTTCTCCAAAGGATTCTATGGGGCCAAGTGAGGAACCCAGCTTTTCTAAGACAGTTCCAAGCATTGTGAAAGGCATGCTCTCATGTGTTTGTTTTTATGTGACTCGCAGGGCTAAACAGAACGGCATGATCCAAGTGGCCAATTTCTCCGCCTTAAAAAAGTAACTGAGACTTGGGTCTAGTGTAGCCAGCTCAGGAAGATGAGGACCAGGAGAATGGAACAGAGAGACAGGATGAGAAATGTCAATATATTATATAAATATGATTGTGTGAAATAAAACAAGAGTTATTTGTATTGTTAAAACAGAAGATATGTTGTGATACTGTATGTTGTTGTACAGTATGATTATTATGATCAAAATGTATGGCCATGCATATAATTATATTTATGAATCAAGTTAAAATGCACAAACTCACTGACACTGATATCTCACCGACATGTGTCCTTGCATTTGCTTTTACAGTTTTGAAGTATCTCTGTGTCCAGCCTTACTGTCTCATATGCTAATGCTCTGTTGAGATAGAGTAATGAGATGATCTGCTGTAGTTTCCTAGTGTCATGGGACTGATGCAGTTCCCATGCTCTCCCTTAATGTTGGCTTTCAGATCTGTCACCTTTTGACCGTGTGTGTCCAGCTCATATTCTGGCCGCTCTTTGGAAACTGAAACACCAAACAGATGCTGGCAGCAGAATAGCTCACACACACACACACTCACACTCACACTCACAAACACACACACAAACACACACACACACACACACACACACACACATACACCGCCTGCAGCATCATGAGACAGCTCAGTGTGATAAGCACAAACTTCATGCTCCATACCCAAACGCCAGGCTCAGTTTATACGTTCTCTGTCGCTCTGCACAAGCAGTGTTTCTGATGCTCAGCGCCCTCATCCCCATTGACATTCTGTGTTTCCTGAGTCGCGGGGATTCGTGCGGCCTCGTCTCTGTAATCCCCAACGGGACCTTGCCAGACTTCCAGTTTAGTGTTGTGCAAGGTCTGCTCTGAGTGGCCCTGTGTGAGGTGGTCAGCATCATGTCTTTGCTGGAGTCCCTGTAAACGTCAAGAGCTTATTACTTAGATGGCTATTCGTCTGGACTAATGTGGGCAGTGAATCACCGCAAGTCTCCCCTGACTTTAGGCAGCACTAGTGTAAGTCTGACAGCAAAACTCTAAACTAAACTAAACCTCGACGTTGAGCGTGGCATTGCAACTGTATGAAAATGGTCAATGCGCTGAGGTATTCATATGTAGGTACACTATCTGTAAATTGTTTAATACTCTTTATGTATAGGCAGTTACCACATCAGAAATAGGATATTAGTAACACAACAGTATTAGCAATTGCTAAAATATTGTGTACTTTGTGTTGGCTGTCAGTGTGTCGACATGGTAATTAGGCAGCTGAGGTGGTAACCATGAACAGATTGCATGTTTTCTTCTGTGACAGGGGAGTGAGGAACAGAAAATGACATCAGAACATTTTGTGTTTTGTGTATTTGGGGTGGTGGTTGAGTGGAGGCTAGCGTCTTACCCCTTAATCTTCCCCTTCCCCACACTCAAACAGTAATACACACACACACACACACACATACATCATTCAGCCCTCTCATTCCTACAATCACTAGTGTTCCTTGAAATGATTTAACATTTTCTTTTGGATCAACACGACTGCACTTACATCAGTGAGCAGCAGTCTGCACTGCCTACACCTCTTGACAGGAGGGTGTAACTTCATGGAACTTTGCCTTCCTACTCTCACAGTATTATTCTCAGTTGTCACCCAGATGTAAAGTCTTGGCTCAAGGCTTCACAAATATTGTAATGAACATCACTCACCTGAGAATGCATGCATGGTAGTCAGCAGATGCCTGTAACCAAGGCTGTGCGTAAGAGCAACAGTTTGTGAGAGCAAGACAACAGCTGAGAAGAAAGTCAGCGCAGGACAATACATCATGATATGAAGTAGGTGGGACAAGAACCCCTAAAGCCCCCCAGAGTTCACGGTAGCCTATGTGCTAACCATGGTGCAGAAGAACAGGACAATCAGTGAATATTCGTGCAGTGTTGTAAACACAAGACTGAACAAAACATGAAAGTCATTATGTCTGACATGCCTCAGTATCAGGGTACACATGTTACTAATTTGCCATATTTGTGTGATTCTCCCCTCTTCCAGGGCCCGCAGTGGAGGCAGGGTTCAGCCCTCGGACTTTACAGGCCTCCCTGGCGAAAACGCTGAGTAGGGCCCAGGCCAGATTGGTTTCAGATGGTTGTCGGGTGTAATGTTTGGCAGCCTGAAGTCACTGCAGAATCATTGTAACTAAAGGTGGAGGATGCATCATATTTCAGGCTGTGGTCATGTGTGCATCATGATAAATGTTTTCCTTTTCCCTTTTGTAAATTAAAATGTGGTCAGCTGATTACTGATCTGTGAACTATTGCAGCTTCACTTCCTACTTTTACAGCCCCCCTCCCCCCTCCCCCCTCTACCACAAGACAAGTTATGGGTACTTTCTAGCCACACTGACACACCACATGTGACTTTTTTCTTCGCATGTGTGTTTTGTTTTGTTTTGTTTCACAATTGGTGATGGGAAATGTTTACTGTTCCGTGGGCTGCCTGGCAGATGCTGGAGTCTGATGCGAAACCACTTCAGTTCTTTCCCCCTTGAAATCCGGCATATCAGAGACCCATGTTAGTGGAATCACAACACATAATTAGACAAATTAGAAAATATTGACAAGCACTGCACATAAACACTTCATCTCGCTTTGATTTGCTGAATAGGAGGTTAATACAGGGTCAGGCTAGATTAGAGTAAAGAAGGGGGGGGGGGGTGATTAGGTCATGTTAATTGCAACTGGGAGGACTGGGTAGAGCTGGTGAATTATTTGTGTTCAACAGGGCCTCCTGAGTCTACGTAGGTTTGTCCAGCGAAGGTCAGTCCCGATAATACATCTCCTCTCTTGTTCTCCCTGCACTGGGTAATTAGCTGATTGACCTGCCGTGCCAAGTGGCATTAATTAGACTACAAATCCACTGTACAATTTGCTTTTCAGCAATAGAAATCCCTTGCATCAAGGATGCCCTATTTAATCTACCAGTGGGTCTAATCATTGCATGAGAACAACAGTAGGCACAGTACATGTTTGTGGCCAAGCCTTGCAGGCTACACCTGCCATGGAGCTTATTGATCATGGAATGAAATGAATCTGAAGAAAAACTGAAAAGATGAAACTGCTACAGGAAGTCTACACACAAGAAATGGACTTCCTGGGAGCTGCACACAAATGACGAGATCAAATCAAATTTGTCTACCCAAATCTTGTAAGAGCTGGCCGCAGGCTGTGCTACCGGCTTGACAGCTTTGGAACTTCATGTCAATATTTCATCAGGGAAGAAAACAAACAAAAAAAGCCCATATAACCCATTCAGTCTTTCCAGTAACTGGAACACGGGACACCATGCATAAACACTGGCTTGGGAGAGATTAACTTCCCTGATAAACTTTGTAGGGGGTTTCTAAAGAGATCTGCGCACTAATTAGATTGTCAAAACTAGTAAGGTACTCTACCGCCACCCTATATTACTTTGGACTCCTTTCCAGAATACCTATGGAATTGATCATTTGCAAGTACTGCATCCAATGAGATGACATTGCTAGGACATGGAAAAGGGGACACTATACTGAACTGTTGCAGTAGTGTCACCATGATGCCCAAACCTTTTTGTGAACAAAAGCATTGTTTGTCTTTCCGGCCCTGCATACACATCTTGAATCTTGTTTGCTGGCACAGCTTGCTGCTCCCTGGCATTGACCTTGGGCTGAAAAGTAGTTTTAATTTGTGAAACATCCCTGATACTGTGCGCCCAAAACCACATCCTCTCAGGACAAGGCCATACGTATTTTCAAAGCCCCACGCTGACACACTGAGGGGCGTTTGGGAGTGAGTGAGCGAGGGAGCGAGTGAGTTAGTGGGTGGAGAGAGTGAGTGAGTGAGTGAGTGAGTGAGTGAGTGAGTGACTGAGGGAGCGAGTGAGTGAGTGAGTGACTGAGGGAGCGAGTGAGTTAGTGGGTGGGTGAGTGAGTGGGTGAGAGAATGAGGGAGTGAGTGAGAGACTGAGTGAGCGAGGTAGCGAGTGAGTTAGTGGGTGAGAGAGAGAGAGAGAGTGAGTGAGTGAGTGTGACTGAGGGAGCGAGTGAGTTAGTGGGTGAGTGAGTGGGTGAGAGAGTGAGGGAGTGAGTGAGGGAGCGAGTGAGCGAGTGAGTTAGTGGGTGAGTGAGTGACTGAGGGAGTGAGTGAGCGAGTGAGTGAGTGAGTAAGTGAGTGAGCAAAATGTCCACAGCTGCAGTCAAGTTCACAGCTGTTCTGGTTCTGAGCAGACAGCTAATTATTCACAGCAATTACAGCACTTATCTCTACGCCACTGAGGTAATGGGAGTCTGGTGACAAAGGGGGAAACTGGAGGTTACCAGAGGAGAAGAGGGTCGCTCTCTGTGTTGTATGATCAGTCATGAATACATAGGCCTACATTACTGCATCTTAAGAGGCAAGTTATACATTACAGATACTCAGAATGACTCAAACCCACAGCTGGGCAGGGACTTTATCTGTGGGCCTGTTCAGCTGTTTTTAACTACTCAGAAGAATGGAACAAATGTCCAGATAGATAGATAGATAGATAGATAGATAGATAGATAGATAGATAGATAGATAGATAGATCTGGGCAGCTTCAGGCTGTCATGGATAAGGGTGGCATGGTTTAAATCATCATCCTCTTAACAAATAGGGCAGACATGATATGCAAGTACAGAGAAAGAGAGAGAGAGGGAGAGAGAGAGAGAGAGAGAGAGAGAGAGAGAGAGAGAGAGAGAGAGAAATGAAGGTCTGGAAGTCTGAATCCTTCTTCCAACTTGTTCCCTGCTCAGAAAAAAGGCTTTAAAGGCTCAATATGTGATTCAGGCTAAAGGTTGTTGGTATTCGAGCTCAACAACCAATAAAATGACACCCCTCCCTTCTGTGCTCCTGAGGCAACATGTTGATTGGTTTGAAGAGACCTTCACAGGGTGGCCTTCAGTCTATTAGTCAATAACGCACCTCAAGCAACGAAGACTTTCTATGGACTGTCATATGTGGACATTTTGTATGACTGTCTGCGAAATAGCTGCTAAAACTGAATCTGATGTTTAGTTTATAGAGAAAACAGAGTGAGTAACAATCTTGGTGGGCTACAAGTGATTTCCTCTGTAGTTTATAATCCATTTGCTAATGCAATAGAGGCGGTGATTGCGCCATTGACAGATTAAGGTCAAATGCGCCTCACAATATTTCTGGCAGATCTTGTGTTATTAATAGCATAACAATAACAATATAACAAATCGGGATCGTAAAACATATTTTAAACTAGAATTATCTAGTGCGGCTAGATCTCTTTAAAGCGCAAAAGTGTGTCAGACTTGGCTACAGGATCAAATTACTATTACTATACTCATTTATAAACTGTTTACAGTGCATTTGGAAGTTTTTTTTCTTTCGTTTGTTTGACTGAGAAATGAGCTCAGAGCTGAGGTGGGGTTTCCCCGTGTTGTGAATGTTTTCCCCATCAGCAATAACGAAACGGGTTTTGGTTTTCCCGGTCGAAAGAAGTTTGAGTCCTAACCTATACCTACTGATGGATTAAACTGGTAACTCCAACAGCACGAGGTGTGAGACTGAAAGTATTGAGTTAAACAATAGTTTCACGGTTGAAGTCCGACATGAAGTATCGGGTTGAGTAGGCTAGACTTTTGCTCATATTAACATTTAGTGGGGCAAAGTAATCTTGTCTGGGGACGGGACAGTCTGAGTGAGTGAATGAGCAAGAGAGGGGGATTGAGGGAGGGGGGATTTAATCGGATTATGGCGCTACATTTTAGAAAACGCCTACTCCACCGGAGCCTGTACATCACTCTTACTAACCTACTTGCCAGATAGCTTGTCCATGAAACGTCCCACCTAGCATGAGTAGGCGCTTCGAGTTTGTCCTTGAAGATGACATCCAAGGAGAGGAGCAATGTTTGGGAGAAACTTTCTATCTATTGCGCCTAATTTGGAGTTTTGGAAATATTGTGTCGATTTTTCGCTTGAATATTCACATTTCTCTGGGAACGTTAAGGGATTGTAACTCTGTTTCCGCTGATGGAGCAAGATGTGCCAACGACGTTTGGAATATCTGGGTTTTGTACACAGTGTATATTTAATACATGGAGCAACACTAAACAATGACTTATTTACAAATGTCCAGGCTTCTGGAAATACGACGCACTCACCGTGGTCCAATAAAAGAACTATAGCCTTGCTGTAGTAAGTTTCACAAAGTTTTGTTTTCCTTGGCATTGATTCGTCTGAATTTATAGGACCTTAATGTTGGAGGAACTGTCAGAATCTGGAATTTGGAACCAAGACACATTTGTATTCCCTGTGGCTTTTCCCCAAGGGTTTATAAATGGTGCTGATAACGGAGGACAGGGATGGGGGGGGATCTTCTCCGGCTAAAGGCAAACAAGTTCAGCAGGGTAGAAGTGGCAGCGGCGGCGGTATCGCACAAGTTTATCCCATAGCAGACACGCAAGTCGTTTTATCGGAAGATGACCCTCTCGGTCCATATGAATCCGAGGGTGATTACAACGGGGACTTTGAGGAGTACGATGAGTTCTCGGAACTACCTGATACCAGAAGCATCGCATCAGACGACTCTTTCTACCCACTGGACGGTGACTTCGAGGACACTGAACAAACCCACAACGTTTGCTCTGAAAGTCTGGAACCTCTAACTTTGTTTCAGGCATGCTGTACCAACAACGCTGTCATGGTCAAACTCATGATAAGACAAGGGGTAATAGAGGAGGATGTCAAAGAGACTGACCAGAACAATCGGGTGAGTTCAAAAGCATTTAAACACAGACCTTGCTCGTAAGGATAAACCAGTGCATGCTGGGCAATTTGCCATTCACTCTCAATCTTTCAGCAACACGTGCATTGATTACAGTCAATACTCAAATAAGTATCGAAAGTGAAACGAAACCATACAGTTTATGTTGCCAATGCGTATGTTCCGTGGTAGAGATAAACAGCTCAGGGTCACACTTGATTATGTTTTATATTTTGCATGAGATCTGAGTCAGTGTGACCATGTGTTTGGTGAATGCGTTTCATCTTAAAGCCGAGTAAACTACTTCTGTGCTTTAATGTCTCACAGATGGCCTATTTATAGCGCACAAGTTGATGGTTGGGGAAAAAAAAGTGTAACCAAGTTGTAGTATGAATGTCACACTGTTGGCAGCTGGCATTAAGGCCCTTCATCAAACGTGCGTGGTTGCCCGTTCTCATAAACACACATTCTGAGTAGGGAATGCAACCACCCAACCACAGAACGCTGGAAGGACGGGATTTGATGAACACCCTAGAACTTGTTAAAGGTCCATTATAGTGTAGCCTACATAGCCTTCAAGTCACATGAAATAGTCACCGTGGATTTTTGAATCTTGACAGTGTTGATTACAACACTGAATATTTGAAGCAACAACTTAAAGCAAAATTATAGTAGCCAATGTTCACCTCCCCGTTAACCTCTAGGTTAGTAACAGTAACATTTTGCAGTTCATATATAATTTGTGACAATAATATGCAGTTCAGACTCAGACTCTAACATTCTTAAAACAGGTTAAACAGGTTTAACGTTGTTTTAGTGTGTAGACCCCATAGAGTCTAGTCTATATTTGCCAATTTCTTGTCAATTGTTGACATACGTAGGGGGAAGAGTAGCGGGAGGCAATAGGGACCTTGAATGTCTAATGATGACTGAGTCTGTGTGAGCCCATAGATGCTGCAAAGCTTGATGGAGCATAACTTTTAATAACTAGATGTAAACACAGAGGTTCACAGTCTCAGGAACAAGCAATCCTTGTGTGTGTGTCAGCAGGAGGGGTGGAGTTCTGAGTGTGTGGGTGTGTGTGTTAGCAAAAGGGGGGTGTTCTAAGAGTGTGTGTGGTTGTATATTTATGGTGTGTGCAGGCCATGGTTAAGTACGCTCCTCAGCTGATCCATGCAGACTCATATGAAGTGCTTGGGACTGAGGGAATTACAAACAGCAATGCTACTTTATGCTGTCCAGATCATTTGTTATGTAACTAATGTACATATACTCCATTTGGTTAATTTACTATCTCAAGGCTGACCACATTTATGTTACCGAAACCCACATATGATTTAATACTTTAATGACAAGGTGCTGACATTAGCACAAGCTGCACATGGTTGATTACCATGTGGTTAATGATAAAAAAGACATTTTTGGCAGAGGGATTTATTCCATCAGTGTGCAGGCAGCCCAGAGGAATGTGTTCTAAGGTAGGCCTTTAATCTGATCTAGGTCCACTCTGTGCCTGGTGGATTAAGGCTCAAATTTTAGTGTGGATAATGTATACACATATTCTCTGAGGTAATAATGTAGGCCAACTCTTCAGTACATCGTGGATTATAGAGATGAATATTGAACAGCCATTACAACATATTTATTGTAGCAATCTCACAGAGTCAGGTGTGTCTTCGGCTTCTTTGCCATTTATTACCACACAGCACAAGAATTCAGACACTGATTCAGAACGGCAACTGGAGTCGGCTTAGATATGCAGACACGTCAGACTGACTCGGGGTGGAGAGAGAAACTAAAAACCTAGGAAAATCACACTGGGGCATTTACAGATTACACTGACTCCACATCGCTAACTAGAAATACACGTAGACATCAGAACAGAGGAGGGAAAACACCAAGAACACTTCAAACTAATTTACAGACATAAACATGTGGGAGTACGTCACATAACGTCACATAACAGGCACAACACGGAAGTACAGGCAATCACACATACATCACTCTCCCTACATGCCACATAGCGCCCATCAGGCGGGCCATATATGTCCCCATCGACCCACCCATGCCTGCAACACAGTCTGTAAGGTCTAAGTCTCTGAGGTGTGCCAGGAGTTGACGTTGCCCCAGGCGCTTGCGGAGAGGACACAGGGGTGGGCCCTGCACCCTCAGCCTCAGTGTTTCCCTCCTCTCTCTGGAGGCGAGCCAGGGGGGGCGATACGGAGCCCACCACTGCCCTCCTCCGCCCGCTCCTTACACCCATAGGACCTGGGGCAGATGCTGTTCCTAGTCTCGCTAATGGTGGTAGGTCAGGATCACTAGCTGGGTCACCAGAGCAATTAAAGCATTCAACTAAACGGGGTAGTCTGAATGTTTTTGATGCCCAGCCGCCAGCAAACCTCGTTGAACATGTCAGCCTCAGAGGTCACAGGTCACTGTGTAGCTCCTTTAGGCGCACTGAAACGGCAGAATATTCCGCTGACCAGGCATTCAGCAGTGGTGGCCTCACTCTGGTTGGGGACTGCATACGTCTCTGGCCACTCTGTGAAATAGTCCATGGCCACCAAGACGTAATGGTTCCCCCGCTCAGTGACAGGAAATGGGCCGAGCACATCCATGGCCACCCGCTCCATATGTGCCCTCACCTGGCATATTTGGCAGTGGGGCGTGGGTACGCCTGGTCAGACCCTTCTTTGCTGTACAGGCGTCGCACTGATGAACGTGCAGTTCCATGTCCTGCTGACTGCTGGCTGGTAAAACCAGGACCAGAGCTGAAGACCCGTCTTGATGATGCTGAAGTGGCCCATCCCCGTCCCGACCGAGCCATGGACCAACTAGAGGACCCAGGCAGGGAGGGAGGGAGGGAGTGAGACATCAGCGGCTCCAGGAGCTTGCCAATGTCAATGCAGCAGCTCGTTCTGCATGGTGAAGCAGGGCAACTGAGAATGGAGAGCTTTGGTCACGCGTCACGGGCCCGCCCCCACCCAGGCCGAGACCTGGGCGAGGACAGGATCTTTAGCCTGGTATCGCCGCAGTTCTATGAGCTATGAGCTCCCATTCGCTTATCTCACTGGTGGCTGCTGAAGACTGGAGGTCACTGTTCAATGCTGCTGAAGACTGGGGATCTCTGCTCACTGTCACTGAAGACTGGAGAGCAGCCACCACTGGAATAGCTACACACTTCTCCTGGCCTAGCCAACCGTGCTGGCTCTGCTTTAGCTGGCCGCAGGGACAGGGCGTCTGCGGTGCCGGGCAGGCGGCCAGCTCAGCGGCTGATTTTGAAGTCATAATCCTGGAGCGTCTCGAGCCACAGAACCAGCTGCCCCTCCTGCTCTCAGAAGTTCAGCAGCCAGGTAAGTAAAGCATCATCGGTGCGCAGCAGGAACCATCTTCCGGAGAGGTAGGGGCTCCGAAGTTGCGAATTGCCAAAATCACAGCCAGCAACTCTCGTTGGGTGACGCAGTAGTTCCATTCTCGATGGCTGAACGAGCGTAAGTGACCACTCACTGTCCATGCTCTGAGGCCCACGTCACTGGCGTCTGTGTGCGAGGACGAATGGCAGTTGAGGCTCTCCCTCCTGAGAGGGCACCACCCCAAGGCCCACGTCACTGGCGTCTGTGTCAAGGCTGAAGGGCAGCACAGGAGCCTCCACAAGCACAGCCTGGTGACGTTCGAATGCAGCAATGCCGTCTTCTCCTCACTGGAACGGCTGCCCTTTCTGTGTCGGCCGATATAGCGGGCTGGCTATTGTAGCGATGTCTTGAACAAAGAGTCGGTAGTAAGACAGCAGCCTCAGGAAGCTCTGAGGCTCTCTGACGTCACTGGACATGCCTGCTGCACCGATGACATGGCCCACGAACGCTGTCTCTCTCTGGAGCAAGTACTACTTTTTTGGATGCAGCCGCAGGCCAGCTCTGCCCGGCGGATGGCATTAAAGACCTCTGGCAGATTTGCCAAGGTGCTCTGGAAGTCAGCTCGATGCATGAGGAGGTCATCGAGGTTAAACCACACAGCGGCTCCGGGGAAAACCAGCCAGGAACTGCCACAGCCCCGGGCTGATCTTCGGTCTACCTCTGGCGTCAGTGTTAAAGAGTCCAATTACCAACAGTGATAATACTGCTGTGGTGTCAGCACAACGTATGCAGGTTGAAGATTAGGTCATGTTGTTTGGTTTAAAGTAATACCCTTCACAGGGGGAAGCATTTATGTGGTCATCTACAGTATTCAGTGTACAAGGTTTAATGAGAACATTTGACCAAAATGGTTAATGTTGTTATAAATACACTATTTAGATGTTACTGAAATTATTTGATACATTTACATTATATTATCTAAAAGTGTAAGAAGAATAAAAATGTAAATAAATGAAAAGACTCTAAAGGTCAGTAACTGAAAATGATAGAGTAGTGTGGTATAATAATCTGAGTGGTCAGTATTACAGCATCACAGCCGACACGTTCAAACAGGCCTACTTACTAAGGCCCCGTGCCTGAATGGAAAGGACATATAGTGAACTGACACAGTATTATAAAGTTATTGTTACATATAAATAAATATAAAAATGTAGGTAATAAATGACCATAACCGTATTCAAATGTTAGTTCCAACTCTCTCTTGTTACACTGAAAGTTAGGGTAGATCTTATGATTCATGCAGAGGTATATGCTACCGGACGCACTAATTCACTCTCTCACTCACTCACTGACTCACTCTTTATTAATAGCAGGTCTTGTGAAGTTCAAAATGCTGTCTTGTTATTATGCCTTCTCAATAACATTGTTGTCAACAATGAACCACAAAAACTACGTATTGTTCCTTTAAAACCAAGAGTTCATATATAGTTCCATATCTAGTGTACTGTCCGTGATATGTACTGTACCGCTCTCAAGCCCTTGAGGAGCTGAGGGAGTTGATGGAGGGGCAGGTCTGTCTGCTGAGGGCTTGGCACACACGTAATTAAAATGGATGGCCTCATCAGCGGCAAATGTAGACCCAATCAATGGCAATCCCACACCACGCCTGAAGGGAGAAACAGTGTGAGATGGAGCAGATGTGTTAGGTCTCCACACAGCAAGACTTTACTCTTCAGGGAACTGTTAGGGGTGTGGCCCACAAAGAAGATCTTTCTGTGTTTCCTCCATTGTAAATGTTCTCTTTTCTCTAAAATAATGACCTGTAACTAGACAATGCAATTTATTTGACCCATCATCTCAATTTTCTGTGTAGTTTTGGAACAAGTACAGTATAGAATAAGATTGAATTACAGATTAACACTCTTTATAGTGTAAACATGTAACATATAAAAAGCCACTATAACACAGGAGAAGGAAGCTTGCATTTGTACACACACAAATGTAATACACACTGGCTCCCACAGAGAACAACAGTGGTTTGATTTGTTAGATTTGATTTATAACATTGAGTCCCACTCCAAAATTCATTCCTTCCTCTGCCAAGTATTAGATTAAAAAAAATGAGATCTAGGTGCACTAAGGCCTGAGCCAGCAGAGCCCTTGGCAACTTCAAAGCTTCTTCATTCTTCTGAAGAACACAAGACAATGCCTCCACTGAGAAACAACAGCATGTTCTCAGAGCCTGAGACCTGTATGTGGTGTCTCTGCATCTCTATGTTAAAGCTGTCCAACGTTCTGCTGGCAGTTTGAACTCAAGGGTAATGTTTAGACTTTCTGTGGGAATAACAAGATCAGTGAGACGTCGTCCTAATATCAATAGTTCTGGATCCAGATGTAACTTCATCTTCCTGTATTAGGCTTCAGCTGAAGTCTGTATTCGAGAGAGATCTCCCATAATTCCCTTTAAGGAAAAGACCCCCCCTCCCTTTTATGACTCATATTTCATGTAGGTGTTTTGAATGTAAATATTAAACATTCAGGAATGACTTTAAATTGCATTACGTTTTAATCCAACAACAATAATAATAGTTATTGCCCTGAGGGCCTGCTTGGTTCATTTAAAAATGTGAATTGGGTGTTGGAGTTCAGCGACCTCTCACAATTTCTATAGGGGTTTACTCCCCCCCCCTTCAATAGCTCATATAGGTGTCTGGAAATGTTCTTGTTTGCCAGGAGTCATGTGTTTGCACATTGGACAGATTGTGAATCAGTAGAATCAGTCTGCTTGTATTTTCTTGAACAAATAAGACCACATATTACATTATTACTGTCATCCAGGGAATTCTTCCTAGAATACATTACACGCACACGCACATGCAAATGCACAAAAATGCACGCACACACGCGCGCACACACACACAGACATACACACACACACACACAATAACCAAGACTCACATTCTGCCTTAACTAGTACAGTGATATGAGGTCCATTCAAAATGCCCTAATGAAACGACACAAAAAAACATCATCTGTCTGATTAGTTATTTTAAAAGCATATTGCATACTTTATAAATGTAGTAGTAGGTTTGATATTTGAAATTATAATATTTATTATTATTCATTGATTGTTTTTTCTAATGTTTTTCCATTAGAAAACCATAACCATAACTATAACCAAACAGAGAGTTTCAAACAGATATAATACATGTGATGAAAAGCTTTAAAAAGTTAAAATTAGAAGTGTGGCTGTCACGGTTAGTTTTCTGTCAGTTCTCATGAGCATAGCTGCCATAGCCCAATTAAACTGGTGTGGGGGCGGATGTCATTTTTCCTTCTCATCTACTGCTAGGTGTTGGAGATATTCTGAGTCTACCTGTTCTTTACAAATATATATTGGCATACTGCAAAAGGAGAAGCATAATACTCACAGAGGTTGGTATTATGAGAACAGACTTTAAGGAAATGTACTTTACAAAGCTATAAGATGGACCTTTACGTTTTTCTAATGGACCAATTATGTGGGTAATTAATATGTGTAAGGTCATCATATATGCATATTAAAGTATATTTAATATGAATCATCTTATCTTACCCTTATTCTGTATATGATGTTACATGTGACAGGTTTGTGTAGTTAGGAGGCCAGGGTCTGTTTCAAAAGCATGAGTGTATGACCTTAAAACCTCTCACTCCTTTGCCAGACTAGACTACAAAGTGAAAGAGAGATGGAGATAGTGAGAGAGACAGAGAGAGGGAGAGAGGGAAGGGAAGAGAGAGAGAGAGAGACAGAGGGACAGAAAGAGATTGAGAGAGTGAAAGAGAGAGGGGGAGAGAGAAAGAGAGAGGGTGAGAGACAGAGGGAAGGAAAGAGAGAGAGAGTGTGTGTGAGAGAGAGGGGGTGAGAGAGAGAGGGAAGGAAAGAGTGAGAGAGGGAGAGAGTGGGAGAAAGTGAGAGTGTGTGTGTGTGTGAGAGAGAGAGAGAGAGAGAGAAAGAGAGAGAGAGAGAGAGAGCACTCTGCTCGGTCAGTGTCTCATGGGGCTTATCCTTTTTATTTTTTCGGAGCTGAATTGCCCCCAGATTACCCCAACATAACATACAGCATCTATCAACACCCACACTACAGTACGCTGCAGCTGAGGAGATTTGATAGGGCTTCGTCCAAACAATTGGCCAGATGACCAGTTGGACTGACATACATAGCCTTTTGGTGCGTCGGCCAAATTGAAATGTACGACACAAACACTCGATGAAGCGCTTCGCTGCAGCCAAGTATGCGCTCCAGGGCAGGGAGCCATATTATAGCGTCTGATGTAACGTTTTAATCACCACTCTGGTGACAAGGACAAGGACAGCAGGTTATCAGGCCCATGGACCTGTATGATTTTAATGCTCAGTGGATGATGCAAGTTGTACTCATCTTTATACTCTTATATATGAAGGTTGTGCACATCTTTATACTCTCATATATGAAGGTTGTGTAAAAACAGTCATTTGTTACATTTTTGTACTATTTAGCAAATGAAAATTAATTAATTCCACATTCCAATGATATTATCCATAAATATATTGTCAGACACAAGCAACAGGTTTCATCCTAACTGTTATGGAGTGTGCCTGTGTCTGTGTCCGTGTCCGTGTCCGTGCCCGTGCCTTTGCCTGTGTCTGTGCCTGTGCCTGTGCCTGTGCCTGTGCCTGTGCCTGTGCCTGTGCCTGTGCAGGCAGCAGAGTGGGGTAGGGTAGGGGAGGGTAGGGTAGTTTAGTGGAGTGAAGTGGAGTGTGGAGCGGAGTGGCGTTGTCTGGGGTTATTTTTAGCCGCCCGCCTCCAGCTTTGTGTCAGCGTGATGAGGGAGTTTGCTGATGCTGCGCGGGGCTGGGGGACGCTGCTGAGCAGCACAGCAGGACAGACAGGCGCAGGGCTGAGGCTGAGCCAGGGATGAGGAGGCCTGTCACACACACACATACATATGGAACAGATGGACTCAACACACAGGAACAGAGCTGCACACACACACACACACACACACACACTCACACACACACACACAAATAAACACACACACACAAAATAAACACACAGATATGCACAAATAAAGCAAGCACCCACATACATGTAAAGAAACACGTACATGCACATGCAAACACACACACATGAATTCAGAGATCTAGCTTAACAAAACAAATAAAAACAAAATGGAGTGTACCATTTTGGAATAGAGTATCCCCCACCCCCAGGCCCCAACCTGAGCCTCTCTCCATCATCACTGAAAGCTGCACAAATCCACTGTCCACTGCACACACAATCCACTGGATCTTCGTCCTGCCCTCTGCCTTTGTCATCAAGGCAAAACAAACCTGTTATGGGCTTTGTGAAATGTCGGTCGGGAACCATGTGACGGGGCCCTATTGTGGCAGTCTGCAGACCCTGAAACAAACAGATGGGCCGTGGCGGTGGAGGGTTTAAATCGAGAGCTCATTAGGTCCACACTACTCAACCTGTGTACGGCTTTGAAAAATTCACCTTCAATCAACCCTGCCCTCAAGTCAGCGAAGTGAGCACGTGTGTGTGTGTATGTGGGTGTGTGTCCAGGCGAGTGTGTTACGAAACTCACATATGGAACGAGGAGCTGACACTAATGGGGGCGGATGTATGGGACGCGACGGTGGCATTAATGCAGATCTGAGAACAGATGCTGGAGGAACCAGTATAATCAACCTGTCTCAAGCCACGGCTTCCACGTGCTCATCAGAGCGCAGGTCCAGAAGGGCTTAATGCACGGATGCTGACACAGTGTTCAGATTTGATAACAGCTTTATCAAAGGCTTAAAGCGCATTTTGCTCTTGTTTTCTGTAATCACTGAATTAAAAACATTTGGACTGGGGAAAAAACTAGGTGTGCTACATACCGAAACAAGTGGCATTGGAGTGAACCTGTTATGATGCTCAGCATCTGTAGGTGTTGGGGGGTTGGGGGTGTCTGTCTGTGGACTTAGTTTGATAAATGCCCGGGTGTCCACACCAGTGGCGGCTCTTGAAAAATGATCAGGGGTGCAATTTTTTTGATAATGATTAATGCAACCCATTCACTAGGACAGGGGTTCTTAAACTTTTGCAAGCTGGGCCCCCCCAAAGCTGGTTAGGGGTAGTTGGGGCCCCCCCACCCCAGCGTGCCGCCCGCGGCCCGCCGCCACCGCCCTCAACTACACCACCATATATAGATATATAGATAGCGTATTGTTATCGATAGGCCTGACATGTCAAGGTTAGGCTATTGTTATTGTTAGGCCCATACAGACAATTATTATAACTATTTATTATTATTATTATTATTATTATTATTATTGTTATTATTATTATCAGTAATAGTAGGCCTATTAGTAGGCTATTCCTTATTATCACCATCATTATGTTATTATTATAATTAATGATTATCGACCAATTATTATTATTGTATTATTATTATTATCATAATAATAATTAGTGTTATTATTGCTATCATTTGGATACTGTTATTATTATGGGCCTCTTGTGATCATTACAAAAAAAAATCCTGCAGGTCTGTCAATGTGAGACATGAGCCTGCTTTGCACTGCAAAGGTCCTCAAATCTTGGGGCTATGTTTGACAAACATATCCTCAGGTCATCCTCGATCTGTGCGCGGTTGCGGTATTTAGTTTTGAGCGCAGTGAGTCTTGAAAAGCCTGCCTCGCACAAATATGTCGACGCGAAAAGGAAGAGCATTTTTAAAGCTATGTCGCAAAGCTGATCATTGCTATCCAGAATGACGAAAGAGGGGAGATGCCTAAGTCTACTGTCACTCTTCAGCTGCTCTTTCATGTCGATTGACAGCTCGTCTGCTGAGCAGAGAAATGGATCCCGAACTCGGGCGAATGAACGGTAGTCGTCTTTGAAATAGGACCCAAACTGATTTCTGATATTCGGCGTGATAGTGTCATTTGACATAGGTATTGCGCTGAGTTTAGCTCCTATTCTACACGTCTTGCGCGGCCGGCAAAATCAGTGTTTCGGCAATTGTATGGGGTTTGCCAAGCTTAGCAATTCTATGAGCAACGACATAAGATGCTTCCAGACACTGCTTGGAGATGGTGGTTCGTTGTTGCTGGAGGCCATCACGTTCATGTTTAAAGAAGTCCACAGGCTTCTCTTTCTGCTCAGACAGTCTTGTGGTAGAATCGGACAGAAAAAAATCTCTCCTTTTCCCGTTTGGCAGTGTGTTGCCCAAATCTCCCTTATTGACAAACCGCCCCTGGTACACAGACTGAAAACAAATCAGTCTGGAGTGAGTGTGAATAATGACTTACACACAGAAAAATACATCACTCAACAGAGCACAATCATAAATAACTGTCAGAGACTGGCAAATAATCATTCTGAGGCATACACATCAAGTTGACCTAAGGTACACACACGACGTTGACCTTAGGTACACACATGACATTGATCTGTGGTACACACATCACGTTGATCTGAGGGACACACATGACATTGATCCGAGGCATACACACATGACGTTGATACGAGACATACACACATCACATTGACCCGAGGCATACACACATCACATTGACCTAAGTAAATACTCAAATTCACAGGTCTTTGCCTGGACCCTGTAAAACACCTTTTCAAAATGCGTGTCCTGCACGACCCCAGTGACAGCGTGTGTTTACTCTGGCTAACATAAAAAGAGAAAGGCAGGATGGGGGGGGGGGGGGGTTAAAAAAAGAAATGTAGGCAGTATAGAAGCTCAAGCCCCCCTTTCAGCAGTCTGTGCATTGGCCTGTGCTTTTAGAATTCCCATACAGTAGAAACCATTCATCTGGTTCCAAAACCTAACCTTTCATACCAATGCATCAGTAATAGTAAGCAATGAGAATTGCAATAAGTATTCATAAGCAATTCCTTTTAAAAATGTGAAGCCTCCAAAATCCGTCATACGTGTAAAAGTAAATATATATGGACTATGCATTAACTGTGTCAGTAAAAGTAAGAGGCAGCTATGGCCACTAAGCAAGGTCTGCTATGGCCACTCATTAAGTCCACACTGAGGTCACATACATCAGTTCCACACAGAAGCACACAGGACAGGTTGGCATGAGGTCTACAGGAGGCCGCAGTGGAAAAAGCCAGCCCAGCACGGCACAGTACGGTACAATAAGGCTCTTGTGTGGATCTCTGTTGATTCTCTGCAGTCGAGCCTGATGGTGGCGTGTTACCAAGGCTACGTGGACGTGGTCATCGCCCTCTCGCAGTGTCCGCACCTGGATGTGAACTGGCAGGACAACGAGGGCAACACCGCCCTCATCACGGCATCGCAAGCAGGTATAATACGCCTCCCTCCCTCTCTCTGTCTCTGTTCAGCAGCATGATAGGGTGATGAAACTGTTGAATTTCATTTCTTTCATGTATGTATGAGGTGCCTTTTTATTACTTCACAACAGTGTCACAGGGTGCTTTACAGAAACCAGTACTACAACACAGTACAGGATATTAGCACAGGAAATATGGCAATGCAATTGCCACACTGTGCAAAGTACAGTTTTGAGTGTTTTCCCCCCTTTGGAATGCACCGAGGTGAAATGCCATTAGACTGTGTGCTGTTCAGTCCATAAGCCATCACACATGCAGCTGTAATTCAGTGATAGCTGGTGTGTAGCAGGTATCTCAGCTGAACAGCGACGGAGTGCTGGGTACTTTCCTGTGCTTTGAATGCAATGGTGTGGGCCCACTGCCAACACTCATTAACATGAAGATGTATTCATTCAGCAGCTGTCATCCAAAGCTACTTCCACTATAAGTAAGGTATAGCACAGCATGCCTTGAACCCATGCCCTTGATGTTGATAGCACCTTGTTCTGTCAGCTCACCTACAAGCACTCTCACTTAGCCGTGCGAAGAGGTCTTAACCAACGGGCTCAACAGCGTAAACATTGTGGGTGTGACTGTGTGGAGCACAGTATACTGACATGAAGTCTGTCTGCTCTCTACCTGTTGCGTTGGAGTGTGTCTACTAAAACAATACATGTTTGTTTTCTGATGGGTGGGTTGTTTTTGTTATATGGTGGGTTTGGTTACACACGTGCTGATGAACAGATCGTTACTGACAAAGGCACCTGCGTCTGATAACAATGTCTGTCTGTGCTGACGAAAGCATCTGCTGAATGAACACATGGACATGTCAACAAAGTAAATGTGTAGTGGTGGTTGTGAATTCACAGGGCACATCACCATCACCAACTACCTGCTCAACTACTTCCCGGGACTGGACCTGGAGAAGAAGAACTGCCACGGCTTCACCGCGCTCATGAAGGCGGCCATGCAGGGACGCGTGGAGTGTGTGCGTGCCCTCATGCTGGCAGGTGCTCTCACACACACACACACACACACACACACACACACACACACACACACACACACACACACACACACACACACACACACACACACACACACACACACACACACACACGATTGCAGAGCTCGTATCTGGTGGAGATGTGAGGGGGATAGTAGCAGGAAAAGGATTTTATAATGAAGTTTGGTTATCACTGTCAGGCACTGCAGGCGGCCAGTCGTATTTTATTTCAGATATGTACTGGTCCTGTCCTAACTTTTGGGGTGGAGAATGTCATTATCATGGTCAGTTTATTATTTTTATTTCTTGCACAGCTGATGAAAGACAAAGAATGCCAAACGGTTATAGTTATTCTTTTAGATGTACCCAAAGTGCCTACTTTTTTCGTCTTTTAATAAAAAGCTATCTGTTATAGGACTCGCTGCTACATGTTTTATTCGATAGGTATGTACTATATGAAGGAGTAAAAACAAAACCCAATCAAGAAGTTGGCTAGTATACTCCCAAGCACACATGTTGTCCTAGTGTAAACACCATGGCATGATTATTCCCTAAATGCTCACTGGTCCTCCTCTCCTCTTCCCCTCAGGAGCTGACGTGAAGGTCCGTGACCACGGACGCCAGCTGACCCCACGGGAGTGGGCCATCTTCACAGGGCGCTACGAGACGGCCTACGCCATGTGGCGCCTGGCGAGCCGCCCGTGCCCCAAGCAGATCTCCAGCTCCTACCAGCCTGAGTGGCCCCTGCTCTCCGTGCTCGTGGCCAAGGCCCAGGAGCCCAAGGGCTGCCTACGCCGCATCTCCGAGTCCATCCGCGGGGCATTCTCACTGGCCAACATCACCGACCCCGTGGAGGACGGCGCACTCGACCACATGGTCCGCATCACCACGGCGCTCAGCAGCCCCCTCATCAGCACCGCCTGCCACACAGTGAGCCCGGAGAGCCCGCCGCGCGTGGGCAAGCGCCGTTACTCCGTGCCCGAGATCCTGAAGAGGCAGCGGGCCGAGAAGCTGAAGGGCCTGGGGCCCGAGCGACTGGAGAACCAAAAGAAGCTCTTCCAGAACTCGCGGGTGGTTCTGCTCCCCAAGCCCAAGGACCGGCGCACCAGCCTGCAGCCGCTCCTGCGCGATGCGCCGGTACTGTCCACGGCCGAGGCCCTGCGGCGGGGGAGCCTGATGCAGCTGCACCTGGTGCGGCGGAGCAGCGTGCGGCCCGGCCTAGTGGTGCCCAAGGTGCGCGTGTCCAAGGCGCCGGCGTCTGCCAACGAGCCCGAGAAGCACCACAGGAGGAGGAGCAGCAGCAAGGAGACCAGTCAGTTCCTGCAGATCCCCAAGTGGAGGTACAAGGAGGTGAAGGATGAGAGGAAGAGGCAGGAGGAGGCGGAGAGGAAGAGGCAGGAGGCGGCGGCCTCACAGAGACAGTCTCCCGCCAGAAAGAAGAAGTGACGGCTCCAGGTTCTTTCCGGGTTCCAGTACTGTTTGGCTCAGGTTCCGCCCCAGATGAGCCCTTTTTTTGAACGACAGATTGTATTTAATACTTGAAATGTTTGATGATAATTTATTTTTATATTTATGTTTATTTTTTTAAATAGAAAAACACTGCACAGCTTCTTATCCTGTTTCACTACAGGGTTTGACTCAGAAATCCTGAAAAATAGAGAGAGACGTAGAGAGTTGCCTTTGTGGGTGTGGGGGTACATGGGTCATTAACCCTGTTTGCTAAAGCCAGCTAGCGCAAACAGACTGCACAGCATAAGGGGAGGGGAGGAAAGTAGGTGTAACACAATACACTGTAAGAGTTGCATAATGCAAGTATGCATACTTGGCTTCTTACTTAGTATGCTTCACTTAGACACGCTTTCGTGTTCTCATTTTTGTAACCATGACTACATAAATTCATCTCAGCTTTAAAAGCATTATACGAATGTACCATTTTACAGTTAGAATATACCTCATTAGGTTTTATGTTATGTCTTTGGTCTTTGTCTTGGGTTTGTCAGCAACTTGGACAACTTGTTTTGTCAGTTGGACAATATTATGGTAGCAGAATACATGTATGTGCAGTGCATTCTGTGAGTGTGTGGCTAGTGGCGTGACAGGCTCCATTTTGGCACTGCACACCAGCACACTGGTCTGAGAACAGATGAAACCGTGACTGTGAAGAGTCAGTGTTCATCCGAGACGAGGAATTCATGCATACAGTACATACATGCAAGCATCACATACCATACATCACTACCCACATACTAACGGATGACACCGCATGTGGTTTGTGATATTTGTGTTCATCGAGAGAAGCATCACAGCCTAATCTGGATAAAAACCGGACTATCTATACAGGACATCTATACATGACATCTATATGTGGAAAATGTGGCAATAGGCAATAGGCAATAATTACAAGCATTTTTGGTTCTGCCCAACTTATATCAACCATATCTCTGTGAAAGGATAAGTGTTGTCATGGACAGAGTGGCTTTTCAAAGACTTCCACTCAGAGGTGAAGCATAGGAAAAGTTCTCCTCACTTTTCAATGTGACATTAAGAGACACGTAGTGTGACGAATGTTGTTCTAAGTCTATGCATGACTGAATCTTTTATTGACAACAGAATTGTTGAGCAAACTTAGTATTGTAATTGTAGGCCTGCTACACCAGACGCGTATCTCACTCAGGAGTTCAAGAGTTTGCGTTCCTACGTGTCGTCACTGAATCTATCACGATGACCTGGGAGTACGTTCTTTCCTCTCATCCACCCACGGAGCAATGATGTCATTCCACACACCGCTGTGCCTCTAGGCAGGGTTATTCTTCAAAGCCCTACACACACACACACACACACACACACACACACACGGTCTAAGGTTCTGAGTTAAACTACAGTTAAGAATGACACAGGTTAAAAGCACCCTTCCAACAGGCCAATCAAAGTAGTCCTTGTTACATGTTTACACTGTTTACACAGAAGTTACAAACCAAAATGGGGACCAACAGTACCTGCGACTTGTTTCTAAAAATAGTGAAATAACAATGTCACTAATAAAACACTGTTTTGTATCGTGAGAGTGTGTATCTTGCTTCTTGTGAATGCTCCATCAACTGTGCACCCATAAGCCCCCTTAAGAAGGGAACAAAGCTCTTGCAGCGCTCACGGGTCTTTGAAGGTCACCTGAAATGCCAGACAGATGCTTACTGTCATTATCCGATTGTAGTCTCTTGCTGCAGGGTCAGCATTTTCTTTTGAGGCCAGCCAATGTGCTGTCTCCCTCTGTTGGACAGGAAGAGAACAGCAAGCTGAGGGATGGAGAGTTGTGGTCACGGCAGTGAGTTACTCACCGGTGTCTAAGTGGTCGCAGAGACCTGACAACCAGGTCAGCCTGACAGGGGTTACGCAACTCTCTGTGCATAGTGTTTGGTCCTGTGTAGTTTCAAGCTGCACTTGACACTTGAAATTTGAGTCAGCACCAATTTCAACAAAAGGGCTCTTACTGAAAGCCCTAAACCAAAAAAAAACAAAAAAACAAAACACACATTTTTACTAAGAATCTGCTAAACATAAAAAGCCACACAATGTCAAACTTTTTTGCAAGGTTGTATGGCCTGCGAAGAAATATAAAAGTTGCCAAAAGTATGTTTAACTTGGCCGATTTTTGTGTTGTTTGTCCAGTCTGACTTTGGACTTTTGTAGGGCAAATGACAGGGCTGCAATCTTGGTATTTGGCATGTGTGGGTCTGCACATGTCTGTTCGGGCGTGTGTCTGTGTTTGTGTGTGTATGTGCGTGCGTGTGTGTGTGTGCGTACAGGAAGCAGGGATTCACCTGGTGTCTGGGAACAGCTGGCGAGCACACCTGAAGCAGGCGCGGGGGAGATGTGGAGAGCCAGGGTGGGCAAATCCTGACTGGCGTGAACACCTGGCACAGGGGCGCC